>NC_063063.1:2295171-2595171 GCF_018812025.1 Megalobrama amblycephala | reverse complement strand
AAAAAAGTCAAGAAGTCAATGGCTACCATCAACTGTTTGATTACCAACATTCTTCAAAATATCTTCTTTTGTGTTCAGCAGAAGAAAGAAATTCATACAGGTTTGGAACAACTTGAGGGTGAGTAAATGAGGACAGAATGTGTGTGTATGTATGTTTTATTGTACATAGGTATTGTGTGTGTTATTTTTATTCATTTATGTTGACCTGCCAGGGGACTGCGGGTGAAAATTAGCCTTTGGCTAAACCCGGTACAATGCATGGAATGAAAACATTTATGTTAAAAATTGTATTTTAAAAATGCCTTTTTCTTGTTTAATCTGTTTATGGTTTATTTGTGGCACTGTGGGAGGGAGGTTTGGGGTGTGATATAGGGTTGTGTCATGGAAACGAATTATTCAGACTAATTTGTATTTTGTATTTTATATTATTTAAAAAAAAAAATAATAATAAGTATAATGTTCATAAAAACATTTTTGGATGAACATCATTCTTTTTTTCCCTACTTTTTAGAATCGCTTCATATAAACTCGCAATTGCAAATTATAAAGTCAGAATTGCGAGAAAAAAGTCAAAATTGAGAGAAACAAAGTTGCAATTTTTTTTTTTTTTTTTTCCATGGTGGAAACAAGCTTCCATACATAGAAGATCTTAAACAGATTTTTAAATTTGTAATTCCACATTGCCCATCACAAAGCAAATGTGCTCAAAAGAAACACTGCCTCTCTGTGAATCTTTATCTGCTGGCAGGGTTGCCAGGTTTTTACAACAAAAACCAGCCCAATTACTATTCAAAACTAGCCCAGTCACGTTTCAGGGGGGAGTCCCATGGTAAAAATCGCATTCCAGGGGTAAAATACACATTTTTGGTCGGGCTCCCCTGGTAAAATTCGCATTCCAGGGACTAAATATCATGTTATTTGGGGTCGCTTCAACCCACGGACAGGAAAACAACCCTCGACAACAGTGTAAAAGTAGCCCAATTCTGTTGGAAAACCGTAGACTTGGCAACACCGTCTGCTGGCGTTACTGTTGGACATCAACGTGTTACTTTAGAAAATAATGTGGATAATATTCTTTTTGTATCATAATCTTTTTTTTTTTACTACCTTTACCTCAGAAAATGCTGTGAAATCCTCATGACACTTTTTTTTTTTTCAGCTGAGGCCTCTTCAGAAGGTTTTTTTTTTTTTTTGCCCTTCAAATCAAGTATTAAAGCAGCTAATTAAAATAATTACTGCTTTAATGGAACCAATTATGCACACTTGTCTCAAAGATGGGCGTCCCACAGAAACTCCTGATAAAAGGCTCGTCAGGGCCTCATTCCAAATTGAGGGAGAAAAAGTTTGCAATTCAGCACTGTGCCACTCATTCCTCTCAGGGGACAAAGAAAGATGCACTTCAGCAGCAGCATATTGTGTTCCTGCTCTTCATTTGAGCGCTGTTGTTCCACATCATCCTCTAAAACACTGATATTATTAGTAACATTTTATAATTGTTTTGTAAACATAACAAACCGTCCCTAGATCAGCATAATCTGCACTCCGGCCGCTCACCTGCTCTTCTCTTTGCTGCCCCCTGCAGGTCGTGGCGTATCACTACTGTCAAGCAGATAACGCCTACACCTGCCTGGTGCCGGAGTTTGTGCACAACGTGGCGGCACTGCTGTGTCGCTCGCCACAGCTCGCCGCGTACAGAGAGCTGCTGCTGAAAGAGCCGCACATACAGAGCATGCTCAGTCTGCGCTCCTGCGTGCAAGATCCGCCCACTGCCTTCAGACGAGGGGTGCTCGAACCACTGGATGCACTTTATAAAGGCATTTACATTTATGCATTTAGCAGATGCTTTTATACAAAGTGACCTGCAAAAGAAGAAACACATGTCTAGATTCCACAAAGTTTGTGATTGTATCTTGATGCAAAATGTGTGTAAAAGTTTGTATGTTGTTTTTCTCAGAGAGGAAGATCACTCCGGATGAAGACCTCATCATTCTCATTGATGGTCTGAATGAGGCTGAGTTTCACAAACCAGACTATGGAGACACGATTGTGTCTTTCCTCTGTAAGACCATCAACAAGTTTCCAGCCTGGCTCAAACTGGTGGTGACTGTCAGGACCTCCCTGCAGGTAAACACACGTAACCACAGCTCATTTGTACCATATAAATATTTTAACAGAATTTAGTTTCCAGTATTTTTGCCCTCTGGAATTGATTCTCAACTTTATGAGGTTATATTTTTCTAATTGTACATAGTGTGTCACCTGTGCATGCAGTATACAATTTAAGTTATCTGAATAATTATATCTCCTATATTAGGGTATAAAATGTATACCTAGACTAAAAATAGAATATTAATGTTCAGAATGTTTGGATAAGAATTTTTTAATGTTTTTGAAATAAGCTCTTATAGTATACACACTTTGATCAAAAATATAGTCAATCAGTAATATTTTGAAATATTATTACAGTTTAAAATAACTGTTTTGTATTGTAATATATGTTAAACTGTAATTTATTCCTGTGATCAAAGCTGAATTTTCAGCATCATTACTCCAGTCTTCAGTGTCACATGATCCTTCAGAAATCATTTGCTGCTCAGGAAACATTTCTGATTATTATCAATGTTGAAAACAGTTGTGCTGCTTCAGATTTTTCAGAATTGTTTGATGACTAGAAAGTTCAAATGAACAGCATTTATTAGAAATAGATTTTTTTGTAACATTATAAATGTCTTTATTGTCAATCTTGATTCATTTAATGCATCCTTGCAAATTAAAAGTATTAAATTCTTTTAAAGAAAGAACTAATCTAGTGTATATCAGATTTGTATATCAGATGTAGAAATCCTGTAGAAATTAGTTTGTATGGGGGCATTTTTCCCATACATTTTGAATTTAATAGACATTTCTGTCCTAAACCCTGTTAATTTATGATCCTGTTATGATGACATAGGAATATTTATGCTTTGAAACTTGTTAATTTCAAAATTTTACAGGTATAAATTTTGCATTTTTTTTTTGTTTTGTTTTGTTTATTATCCCCTTTTGCATTGTTGGTTTATTGATTTGCATGTAAATTTTCATTTTTGGTTGAAAACGTCATTTAATATTTCATTGTACAGCACATTTTATCTGTACTCAACAGCCCAAAAAGCAGCTGCAAATTCTAATACAAGCATGATTTTTTTTTAAAGTTACTGAGCTCTCGCCTCTACCTTCCAGGAAATCACCAAACCTCTCCCCTTCCACCAAATCTCTCTGGACGCCCTGGAGGAAAATGACGCCATTGACCACGATCTCCAGGGCTACATCCTCCACCGCATCCACAGCAGTGCGGAGATCCAGAACAACATCTCCCTCAACGGCAAGATGGACAACACCAGCTTCGGCAAGCTCAGTTCCCACCTCAAAGCCCTCAGCCAGGGCTCTTTTCTTTACCTGAAGCTCACCTTTGACCTGATCGAACGCGGCTACCTGGTGCTCAAAAGCTCCAACTACAAGGTGGTCCCGGTCAGTCTTGCTGAAGTGTACCTTCTGCAGTGTAACATGCGCTTCCCGACGCAGTCGTCCTTCGAAAGGGCCCTGCCGCTGCTGAACGTGGCCCTGGCTTCCCTGCACCCGCTTACCGATGAGCAAATCTACCAAGCCATCAACGCCGGCTCAGTGGAGGGCACTCTGGAGTGGGAAGACTTCCAGCAGAGGATGGAGAACCTGTCGGTGTTTCTGGTGAAGAGACGGGATGGAACACGCATGTTTGTGCACCCGTCCTTTAGAGAATGGCTGATATGGCGGGAGGAGGGAGAGAAGACCAAGTTCCTCTGTGATCCCAGGTCTGACAAATACCTGATGCAAGTAAAAATTGGCTTTGTCATGTAAATGAAAATAAATGTACTTACTTCCTTGCTGACAAACAAAGTTTAAAACAGCCTTTGATGGTGTTAGTTGGTCTACCAGCCTTCTGGTTTGCTGGTTTTGAAGTGCTTCAAAAGAAATTCATTACAGAGCCAACAATATACAGACTTTCTTTGGCCTTAAACATTCAATCAAACTGCATTTAAGACATTTTAAGATGTTCACCTAAATCAAAGTGTGAGAATGATAATCTGACCCAACGTGTACGTCTTCTAACAACTTTTACCTCAGGGGAAAATCTACCTTCAGAGGTTTATCTAGGGCCCTGTTTCCACCTGGTATTAAGATGCATTTTGTCGATCAGATCAAAAGTGAACGATGTTAAATTCAGGTGTAAAACATTTTGAGCTTGGCCACTTTCGACCTCTTCCAGAGGTAGTCGAAAACGCATTTGACCGGATTGCTTTCGTAGTGTAAACGCTCATGTGCTCGAATGTGTTCAAACAGCCAGAAATGACTGTCTACTCTCCACCTACTGACCTAATGCGTAAGCATTATGGGGAAGCGTGCAAGCCAGATGGGATTTAATCTTTATTGGCTGAAGACACCAAGTTTGTCTTGAAGACGAAAAACGTACAAAGCACAATGTTCTCTCACCATTCCTGATTTCTAACACACACTCACAGCGTTCGCCGTGTATTTATATGTAAATTATGCGAGCTTATTTTGTCCATTATATTGAAAGATCTGAAAAAACCCATACATTTACCTGCTCATAGACCCTCCACTCCAAGAAATCAGGACAGAAGTGCTTGAAAGTGGACAAAAGAGACGGATTAAAATACCAGGTGCAAGCAGTAATGTGTCTCCCTTGACCACTTGTGATCTGATCGACCAAAATGCATCTTAAAGGGGTGGTTAATTATGATTTTAACTTTAGTTAGTGTGTAATGTTGCTGTTTGAGCATGAACAACATCTGCAAAGTTACGACACTCAAAAGTTCAATGCAAAGGGAGATATTTTCTTTTAAAGAAATCACTATTTAAGGACTACAACAAACAGCTGGTAGGGACTACAACGAGCTTCTTCCCGGTTGGTGACATCACTAATCCTAAAATTTACATAAGCCCCGGCCCCAAGAACATGCAACAAAGGGGGCGGGGCCATGTTGGGCTGCTTTAGAGAAGAGGAAGAGTTGTTGTAGTAGAGTGTTGTTGACATGCCGTCATTTTACGCCGGACTGCTTCACAAACGAGGGTCAATTCAACACAAAAGATGAACATGACGGCACATGCTAGTGGATGAGTTGAATCAACTCCACAGCAACTACATAAATTTATCCACTAACCATCCAGAAACGTCCAGTTTCTTTCTAAAAGTTGTAACTTCTTCCTGAGTCTCTCCATCAGTGTCGACTCCGGTTTGAACAATGTAAGGCTGAACAAAATCCTCATTTTGGCTGCGTGAGATTCTCCAGCTTTGTTGTTTTTGAGCTGTTAAAGCTCCGCCCTCTTCTGGAAAGGGGGCGGGAGCAGCAGCTCATTTGCATTTAAAGGGACACACACAAAAATGGCGTGTTTTTGCTCACACCCAAATAGGGGCAAATTTGACAAGCTATAATAAATGATCTGTGGGGGATTTTGAGCTGAAACTTCAGACACATTCTGGAGACACCAGAGACTTATATTACATCTTGTGAAAGGGGCATTATAGGTCCCCTTTAATACCAGGTGTAAACAGGGCCTATTATGTGAAAAACAAATTATTTTTTGAGAACTGTAGCTTGAAGTATTTTATGTTTCTAACATGTTTTGTTTTTTGTTTTTTGAAGGAATGGCCATACTCTTCTGGCTTTCTGGTTCTCCAGACAACAAAACAAACTAAATAGACAGCAGACCATTGAACTGGGTCACCACATTCTGAAAGCACACATATTCAAGGTAAGAGTGTTATGCAAGTATGTGATAATAGATAACCATAATGCTCATATTTTACTGGTAATGCTTTCATGCATTAAGGCTTTTTGTCCCATTATTATATCATACTGTAGGGCCTGAGTAAAAAGGTCGGGGTTTCTTCGTCCATCCTGCAAGGGCTGTGGGTGTCATACAGTACAGAGAGTTTATCTACAGCTCTTTCATCACTCAGAAACCTTTACACACCTAACATAAAGGTACTGCTCCACTTTACAGATCTTACATTTGTTTCTTACCCTAAAACCAACATTATGGATTTACTGTTTACTTTCAAGGGCAGCTATTATGCTTTTTTGATTTTATCTTTCCTTTAGTGTGTAATATAGCTGTAAACGATCTGCAGTGTTACAAAGTCTGAAGGGAGTGAATCTCTCCAAAAGAAAGCACTTACCTGAAACGCCTAGTTTGTAGTCCTGTAATTCTTCCAATACTGACAGCACAGTTACCATAAATATAGTTTCAGCCTTAGACGTCATGCCCACGGACCTTTGGCTGAACATCTGATGCATAAGGCGCACAAAATTGGATGCATTTGGGGAGTTTCAGAGTCGTCATCTGATGTGTGTGTCATGTTCTTTAATGGTCCGCCTGGAAACAAAGCCATCGTGATGCCAAACACCCTCACAGAAGAAAGCCATCGTGTTTACAACTGTGACAACAATCGCTTATCGGGATCGACTAAATGCTGGATTTTCAAAAGTATGTGTAGTTCACGGCATAGGCTCTTTAAAATACGTCCAAGAGTTTTACAGACCGGTCTGTTATTGTAGGGACATAGGCTGACCAATCAGAGCAGATTGGGCTTTTCAGGATGTGGGCTTTCAAAAGACAGAAACTAAAACATAGCATTTCAGGCAGAGGGTGAAAAAAAGTGCTGCAGCAATGAATGGCATGCGAAATTTTTTTTTTTATTATTATTTAAAATCATTTAAATGTATTTTAGCAACCCATGAAAATAAAATTATGAACTTGTAATGGAGTATTAATTGGGCACTTTAATTTTCTCTAGGTGTCACGGCTGCTGATATTGGGCGGTGCTAATGTGAACTACCGTACGGAGGTGTTGAACAACGCTCCGGTGCTGTGTGTGCATGCTCACCTGGGCTACATGGACATGGTGAACCTGCTGCTGGAATATGGTGCAAGTGTGGACTCGGCATCCGAGAGCGGCCTCACTCCTCTGGGCTACGCTGCCGCCGCTGGACACCTGGGGATAGTTACTGCCCTCTGCAAGAGGAAAGCAAAGGTAAGCGAGTGTCTGACATCGACGGCTACATTAAAAGTGCTGCAATTCATAAATCACAATTTATTCTTTATGCATAATAAATGCTGTTGGGTTACTCAATGTTGAAAACCCTGTAACTTGCTGATACTATAGCTATAGTCAAGCTACCCATTTGAAATGATAGCTGGCTATAAGCTACAGTCAAAAATGACAAATTGCATTGAAGCTATTTACAGTGTTGTTTGAGAGTCCATTAGTAAAAATGCTTCTCTTTTGCAATTTTCTAATTTAATATACTGTAGATTTAAAAATTTAATATCAAATTATATTATCAGCAGAATAATTTGAGTTACACCAATATTAATTTATTATTATTATTATGAATAATAATGCCAAATAACAGATTTTTGCTAAAAGGACATTTGTCTATCAATTATATTTATGAGTGTTAAGCAAATGCAACAGAAAATTTGACAAATTAAAAATTTGACATACAAACTTTAATTAAGTCGCTTATCACAAACAGCAGACAATCAGCAAACAAGATGCATTCTCATTAATTGTTTCAGTGCAAAACAAGAAAAAAAGAAAAAGGAAAAAAAAAAGAGACAGATTTATCTCTAATGTCTGCTTTGTTTTAATATCGTGTGTAGATGCAGGACGTCTGACAGCTGATAGAAATACTGAAGTAAAGAGTCGTTGTTATGCAAATGCTACACCGCCTCATGTAATCGCAGTGTTGAAAACTAGAAGGTTTTCTACCCTGTCAAATACCCAGACTTGAGCAGCAGAGTGAACACAAGTAAACAGATGCCCCGGTCTATTTCAGACGCACTCCATGAACTGTGCTACTTCCGACAACAGGACAATGGATTTAGAATGTTTGCTTTGATGCGTCCAGTCTAGACACTCTCTGCGTCTGGAATCAAATACTTCCCTACTATATAGTATGCAGAAAAACAGTACACCAACATAGTATGTCCAAATACATAGCATTCGAAAAACAGGCAAAAAGTACCATGATGGACACTTTACTATCCCATGAGGCCACGGGAGAGGATTTATGAAGCGACACAACTGATGCTGGAATGGTCACTTGATAGTAACAACATGGCGGATGTAGTGCGTCCTGATTACATTCCCATATTCATACTATATACATTTCAGATGCACTGATGGTGTTAGAATGTTGCAAACCATATTCTTTTAAGTAAGCTACAAATTTTAGCTCATCTCATTGTGAATCTTTGGTGTAAACTCACCTTAAAGGGTTAGTTCACCCCAAAATGAAAATTCTGTCATTAATTACTCACCCTCATGTCATTCCAAACTCGTAACACTTTCGTTCATCTTCGGAACACAAATAAATTCTTTTTGATGAATTCTGATAGATTTCTGTTCCTCCTTTGCAACTGACACTTTGACGCTTTAAAAAGTTCATAAAGAGATCGGAAAACTAAACCATATGAATTGAGCGGTTTAGTCCAAATTATCTAAAGAAAATTACTTTAAAAAAATTAGAAAAATTACATTTTCTCATAAAAGACAAGATAACTCATCAATGGCGGGGAAAGAGTTAAACAAATACACCCCAAGAACATTTCAACGCCCTCTCTGAGAAACACTAGACTTGATATTCCTCTCAATTTTATTCCTAGATATTCCTCCTTGTAAATGCACTTTTTAGGACTGATAAAAATCCATCCATGATTCATGGAAATTGCCTAAAGCCAGATATGAGCTTACAATTTTGGCTTTTGTGTGCTCAGTTCACATCAGACCTTGCTGAATAATATTTTTGTGTGTGTCTGTTCTCTCCATAGCTCGACCACTCGGACAAGCACGGTCAGTGTGCCCTAGTGCACGCTGCTCTTAGAGGGCACCTGGAGGTGGTGAAGTTCCTCATTCAGAGCGACTGGGGCCAGACGCACCTCCAGACCCCCTCCCCTACACAGTCACAAGACACACCCTCCCCAACGCAGCCACAGGCCACACCCTCCCCCACACCGCCAGATGCCACGCCCTCCCCCACACAAGCCACGCCTCTGGAGTCACAGCCCTCCAGCCCTGAGCAACAGGACGATTCCGTACAGACGCCGCAGGAGTCCGAGCAGAAGGTGGAGGAGCAGGAAGAGACTCCAGAAGAGTCGGAACAACAGACACAAGCAGACACTCAGACTCAGCAGCAGACATCGTCACAGCCTGTGACCTTCAACAAGAGCCTCGCCGTACAGCAGGCCCTTATAGCGGCAGCGAGCATGGGTTATACTGAGGTAACGGCCTGCTGGTGTCACTCAATTCTTTGCATGCTTTTTGCTCCTATAGCTACTAATTTTGTCTATGTCTTTAAGATTGTATCTTATCTCTTGGACTTGCCTGAGAGGGATGAAGAGGACACTCAACGCGCCCAGATTAACAGCTATGATACCCTGTGGGGTGAGACAGGTAAAGCTTCACTCTTACAGGATTTGAATTATACTAAAATCTAGTGAGGCAGCATCCTAACTGACATGAAAGAGTCTGAAGTGGCTTCTCTTCTTGCAGTCACATTGACATTTGGCATTGCTTTCTGTGTGAAGAATGCATATGATGTGCACTGGTAGCTCATGATTGACAGCTCTCTACTGCTCTTCTCCTCAGCGCTGTCAGCAGCGGCAGGGCGGGGAAAGCTGGATGTTTGTCGGCTGCTATTGGAGCAGGGCTCTGCTGTGGCGCAGCCCAATCGGAGAGGGGTGGTGCCACTCTTCAGCTCTGTGCGTCAAGGGCACTGGCAGGTAATTGATAAAGACTCCTTTTCCAGCTTTATCCATTAAATATAGAGAGTTTAACTACATGTTACAGCTGTACGCTCTCTTTCAGATTGTGGATCTGTTGATGTTGCACGGAGCAGACGTAAACCTGGCTGATAAACAAGGCCGTACTCCGCTCATGATGGCCGCCTCAGAAGGGCACCTGGACACGGTGGAGTTCCTGATGGCTCAGGGTACATAAAATACCTTTTATGGTACAAAGGGACAGTTTTATGAGGCTTGCATCAAATAAAACTCACGTCTTTTGATTATTTGTAGGTGCGTCTATAGATCTTATGGATAAGGAGGGTCTCACTGCGCTCAGCTGGGCATGTTTGAAAGGACATCTGTCTGTGGTTCATTGCTTGGTGGAAAGGGGTGCCGCAACAGACCATGCTGATAAAAACGGACGGACGCCTCTCGATCTGGCCGCCTTCTATGGAGACTCAGAAGTGGTGAGCGATATTTCAGTTGGCTTGACAATTTTGGGTTAAATGATTAGTTCACTTCAGAATTAAAATTTCCTGATAATTTACTCACCCCCATGTCATTCAAGATGTTTATATCCTTCTTTCTTCAGTGGAAAAGAAATTATGGTTTCTCCATATAAATGAATATAAATGACTTTAACAGTTACCAACGGGTTGAAGGTCCAAATGCAGTTTCACTGAAGTTTCAAAGAGCTCTACACAATCCCAGACGAGGAATAAGAGTCTTATCTAGCGAAACGATCGGTCATTTTCTAAAAAAAAACAAATAAGTAATATCCTTTTTAACCACAAATGCTTGTCTTGCACTGCTCTGCGATCCGCCACACATTACGTAATCATGTTGGAAAGGTCACGCATGATGTAGGTGGAAGTACCGTGGTAGGGTAACTTTAAAATCGTTCGACATTGTTGTCTTACCTTTTTTGTAAAGGCTGTTTGACTTAGTCTTTGCATGTTCACTTTGTAAACACTTGCTCGTTACTTCCGCCTACCATTTCGTTTGACCATTTCTACATGATTACATTACGCAGAGCAGTGCAAAATGAGCATTTGTGTTTAAAAAGTATAAAATTTTATTTTTTTTCTTCGAAAATAACCAATCGTTTCTCTAAATAAGACCCTTATTTCTCATCTGGGATCATGTAGAACTCTTTGAAGCTGCACTGAAACTGACATTTGGACCTTCAACCCGTTGGTAACTGTTGAAGTCCACTATATGGAGAAAAATCCTGGAAAGTTTTTTTTCTCAAAAACCTTAATTTCTGACATGGGAGTGAGTAAATTATCAGGAAATTTTAATTCTGAAGTAAACTAATCCTTTAAGATTTTTCAAAATGCTTAATCTGAGACCAAAATTTCCTCCTAGTTCTTTCAAACTACATTCACCACACGCCTTCAGCCTATTTTGACTCTGGTTACCAAACCTCCACACTAATTGGACTTATGGTTTTCCCTTAGTGAACTATTAAAAATTCCCAAAATCTCATAGACTTGCACTGAAAAGTTAAAAGTAAGTCCTCCCAGAGCGTTCAAAGTAGATCCTCCAAACGTGGCATCAGCTTTTGGCTGTTTTGACCTATTATGCTGCAGTGTTTCCTGTTGAGAGACGAGTCTTTTCGTGCTCTTTTTCTGTCTCAGGTGCAGTTCCTGGTGGATCATGGGGCTTTGATAGAGCATGTGGATTACAGTGGAATGCGTCCTCTGGACCGGGCAGTCGGCTGCAGAAACACGTCAGTGGTGGTCGCCCTGCTGAAGAAAGGAGCCAAAATCGGTACGACAGTAGCTACGTTTACATGCAACCAAATAATCTGTTACTAACTGGATTGATGGTTCAAGCAGATTTAAAATTCGATCCAGTTGAGCTTGATCTGAATTGCATTTCGATCGGATTGGAAGGAGTGTTGAAGACCTGAAATTATCTGATCAGTCGGCATGTAAATTCTTGAATGCAAACATTTTCCCAATTGGATTTAAAAGTTCATTGCGCAGATGCCCAGTGCCATAATGCGTATACTTACATGCAATTTACATCTTACGAACTGGTCAGTGAAGGTTCTGAATGCAGTGACTGTTGATGAGCATGTTGTTTTGTTCAGAATACATGTAATAAATACACATGTAAATGAATATGTGAATTAGGATTAGTTTAGGGTTCATATAAACAGATCTTTCAGAATTTGAAAATGGATTGGATTCATTGCAATTGACGTAAATATGTGCATGTAAACATACCTAGTGTATGTGGCTCGGGCTTAGCCAATATTGTGGAAAACAAATGTCCCCACAAGCATAGTAAAACCAGAAATACCCTACCAGCAAATGGTCCCCAAAAGGAAACGGATTATCATTAGAGAGTCTGGACCATGATACAAAAATCAACATGTATGTGTGTGTGTTTTCATTTAGCTCAGCTTGTGCTTGGCTGCTGTAGCATTCTGCCGCTCTGTGCTTTACTTACTTCGTCTCTCTCTCTCTCTGGGACCGTGACCCTTTTTGTTTGTGGTGTTTGCCTTTTTTTTTTACTCTCTTTCTGAGAAAATCTTTCTGTTTGTCAACTCAACAGTTGGTGAGAGATAGTTTAACTTTGTTAGTGCTGGTGCTGTTTTGTTGTTTAACTCTTAATTTTATATTCTTTAGCTGAAGCTCTTATTCCCCACCACTCACAGCTGCTTTTTTGTGTTCCCCCTCACTTTTCTTCCACAACCACCACCATCTCTCTTCACTTCTTCTTTCCCCCACTCTCACTTTCACTCACCTACACACACGCCACTCTCATAACCACCTCTGGTTGTGCTGCTCACTCCATCTCACTCTCTTTTCCCTCAACCCTAATCCTCCTTCCTTCGCTCTCACAACCCCTGACATCCATCCACAGGATGTCAGACACTGCCGAGTCGCCACAAAGGAGGTAATGCTTGTGCTTGGACTGCTTGCATCTTGCTTCCCTTCAGGCATCCTGGCAGCTCTCTTCTCTATGTTCTGTGTCCAGTGGTGTGTTTGGGTGCTGCAGGTTTAACTGGTACTGTAAACTGTCCTGACGAAGTGTTCTGTATAGGGATTGCAATCATTGTACCACCGATTATTTTTGGGGGTATACAGTTAAATAGTACCTAGTTCAAAGGGATGTCTGTCTGTCTGTCTATCTATCTATCTATCTATCTATCTATCTATCTATCTATCTATCTATCTATCTATCTATCTATCGTCTGACTGTCCATCTGTCTGTCTATTGTCTGTCTCTCTGTATATTTCTCTATCTACCTACCTCACCTGGGTTTCCCAACTATGCATGTAAAAATTGGAATAACATTAAAACTATGAAAATAGAATCGTATGGTAATGTATTGAATTAGATTGAAATTTATGTGAGCTATTAATTTAAAGATGGACATAACTCTCAAATTTACTTACCCTCATGTCATTCCAAACCTGTATGAGTTTTCTTGTGTAAAGCACAAAAGATATTTTGAAAAATGTCAGTGTTTTGTTTTGTTGTTGTTTTGTCTATACAATAAAAATCAGTAGGGTCCAATGTTGTTTTGGTCCCCATTAACTTGCATTGTATAGGCAACAGTTGAAGCATGACAAAAAGTTTGGGAAATCCTGAATTAAACAATAGCATCATTGTTAATCGTTAAAGATTAAAGGTTACAGGGAATGAGAAGTTGAGTTGGCCCTGAAGGCATCCTCATCCTGTTGTCCATGCCTTCATCTGTTTGTTATGACTCCTGAGTGTTCTGCACTCCTCCGTCTCTCTCCATGTTTTCCCCTCAAACCTTTGATTGTCCATTTTGACCCATCAAACATCCTGTTACCCCATAGGTCCTGCTACCTGGGCAATGGCGACGTCTAAACCTGACATCATGATTATCCTACTGAGTAAACTTTTAGAGGAAGGAGATGGTTTCTACAAGGTCAGATTTACTCATAATTTACCTTTAATGTTTGCACAGATTTGTCTAGAACAAAGACCTTGGCTCTATGTATTTACACAGTCAATCATCTTTTCTCCTGCAGAAAGGTAAAGTGAAGGAGGCAGCTCAGCGCTACCAGTATGCTCTGAAGAAATTTCCCCGTGAAGGATTAAGTGAGGACCTGAAGACCTTTAAAGAGCTCAAGGTGTCTTTGTTCCTGAACTTGTCTCGCTGTCGGAGGAAAATGAATGTGAGAACAGCATGAACGTTTCTAAAAAAAACTCTTTACAAAGTCTCATTCTGATTATTAGTGCACACAGTAAGATTCTTGATATATACTTGCGATGATGTAATATTGTAACTGCAGTATGCAGCATGTCATAAGAACCTTGCTGATATACCTCTAGGACAACTGTGCAAAATAATGAAATGTCAACCCCCAGAATACAAAAATAAAATATAGTTCACTGAACACACTTTCTTGGTCGCAGGACTTTGGTATGGCGGAAGAGTTTGCTACCAAGGCTCTGGAACTGAAGCCTAAGTCTTATGAGGCATACTATGCCAGAGCCCGTGCCAAACGTAGCAGCAGGTATGGGTCATTACTTTATTTACTTTTACATCAAATTACTTATAGATGGCTTAATATTCCCATTGCCACTCCATAGGCAATTCGATGAAGCACTAGAAGACCTGAGGGAAGCCATAAAGCTGTGTCCCAACAATCGTGAAATCCAGCGCCTCCTTCAGCGCGTGGAGGAGGAGTACAGGCAAGTTACCCAATCAGAGGAGCCAGAGCTTGAACCTCCTCCATCTCCACCACCATCTCCTTTACCAGTGGAGGAAGATGAGGAGCCCCCTCATCATACCCCTCCCCCTGAGCCAAGACTGGATGACATGGAACCTGTTCAAGATTTGTTTGAGGATGACGACTTCCTGGAACAAGAGCTAGAAGCCGTGTCAATGGGTCTTGCCTCTGATATTCACTCGAACGCTTCAAGCCTTGCCATTATACGTAGTCCACCCCTTTCTCCGACCCATCATGACACTGGCTACCTATCTGGAGGACAGGCCTATGAGTTCCACCCGAGCTCCTCCTCCATGTCATCTCCTACCCATCATAGTTACCAGTCCACCTCCCCGTGTATCTCCCCAACACATCAGAACTCCCACTACCGCCAGAGTCCACCCCATACTTCGCCCGCCCATCAGTCCTCCTACCGGTTCAGCCCTCCACCCATGGGCGGTGGAGGGAACCAGGGCATGGACTACCAGAGTCCTCCGCCATCTCCTCTTCGCCGTGGGGTTCCATTCAGAGCAAGCCCTCCAGTCGAGAGTGTGTGTCTGTATCGTTCCCAGTCTGGCTCTCCAGTCCGCTACCAGCAGGAGCCTTTACCTAGCCGCCCTAAATCGCCACTGTTGAAGATGAGCAGTCAGCGATCCTTCCAGCTCCAGTCGCAACCTTCCCAGAGCTCTCAGACCAGCCAGCACCACCAGATTCAGGGTCTTCGCCTGCAGCCTTCTATGGCACAGATCGTCCGAACTAGCCAGCCCAGTAACAGTGTGTACAGCCAGTTGGCGCATCCACTCAGCAGCAGGTATCAGGGTAGTTCCATGGATGTGGACAGGGAGAGAGATCGGGAGCCAAGACTTGTGTACCAGCCCTCGTTGGATGGCCGGTCAATGTCTCAAGTGCAATCCAGCCTTAGTGTGGGAGCTCTCTGTCAGCACGGGGGCCGAGGTGGGCCTGCCGGGGTTCTGGAGTCAAACTTGGGGAAAGATGAGCTCCCTCAACGTCCTGCTTCAGCCTACCGTTCAGCTACAGGGGGACCTGGAGGCATGCGCTTCAGCCAAACCCCCCAGATTAGCCGCAGTCAGTCAGCGGCATACTATCCTGTCTCCAAGCATGAACTTGAGAGAGCAGTGGCCGCCTCTGCTCTGCCACCTTGCCAACTGGGCTCTCCGGAGATCCCCCACCTAGTGCGCAGACCTATCAGTGCCAATACAAGTGACCTAAAGCAGCACGTACCGACCCCCAGACCACTGATCCACTCCCAGAGCGTAAATCTTCGCTTCTCCCCGTCTAGCAGTAATATCTCCTCAGGCTCCAGCTGCAATATAGGCCCTGGCTTCAGGCCCTCCTCCTCCATGGCCCAAATGGAAATCCCGTTACAGACCACATATGAGCGAAGCTTTGACGAGCCATCTGCCCTCTCACCCTCTCAGAGCGGACTCTACTCGGGCGAACCCGCCCGATCCCGGACCACTCCGTTTATGGGCGTCATTGACAAGACCGCAAGGACTCAGCAACAGTACCTTCACCAGCCTTCCCGGGCCTGGCCCGTTTCATCACTGGAATCGGTAATCACCAGCCCCACGTCGCCTGGCAACTTGATCCACCAAGCCTCCACCGCCTCTTCCTACAGCCCACCTACATCTCTAGGCAATATTGCCTACTACAATAAGACCAATAATGCCCAGAATGGACACATGCTAGAGGATGAGTACTACGTCCAGCCGCAGCCCTCCTCCCTGGGCAAGCTTGCTAACGGAGGGGCCCGTGATCGAGACCTCCTGGAGAGGGTGAGCCAGGTGCCGACTTACCAGGATGTTAAAGTGGCACGGACAATGCCCGTGGCACAGGCCTACCAGGAGAACATGTACCGCCAACTTTCCCGTGATGCCAGACAAGGTCCCACCTCGCCCATCAAACCAAAGAGACCCTTTGTGGAGTCAAATGTTTAATAGGCACCCAAAAGGGTGGGCACAAAGGTGTGTGTGACAGTGAATGTTTGTGACAGGTTATACGTAAGGGACTGTGTAAGTGCAGGATATTAAAACCAGTATTTAAAGTAAAGAAAACTGAATAGTATAAATACTTTTAATAAACTAAAAACCAGTGTTACAAAGTTGTGTACAAATACCTGTGCCTACTTCTGTTGGTAAAAACATAGTTTTTAGAATTTGCGTGGTGAACAGGCTCCAGATATCCTGACAGCACCCGTTTGGAGTATTAGAATACAGTATGTAAAGATAAAAATGCTCTATGAATCTCTGCACATTATAAGAAAGCACATTATTATTGACGTTCCACAACAGAGGCCTACCTGCAGAGAAACAGTGTCTTGCCATCGTTCCTAGCACTAAAGCAGATATAAAACTGGGAATCTATGTGTTCTGGGAATCTAACTCATTCTGTCTCTCATTTACTCTTTCTCTCTCTCTCTCTCTCTCTCTCTCTCTCTCCCCAATGAAACTAAACAAATTTGCTAGGCTTTCTGGACATCATATTGTTGGATTATTCAATGCTGTAAAAAGGAAAAAAATGTTTCAGAAAAACTAAGCTGTAGTTACAGAAGGAAAAGAGGAATATTTATAATTAAGTTATATGATGTATAGAAATATTAAAGCAGTTTTTGTGTCAGGTTTATTTTTTAATTTTTGTTTGGGTTTTTTGTCTTTAATTTTGTAACTATTGATTTGAGCTTTGGAAATGTTATCAGATATTTTCAAAATAACGATTCAGATTTTATGACTGGAGATCATTATCTTTACAGTTATTACCTTATAATTCTGGCTCCCAAGCAGAAATATTGTTTGTCAAAATTCACAGTTGTAGAGTGGCAATAATATTAGTTCAATCAATTTCTTGGGAATAAGCTTAATATGAGTTTCAAGTAACCCTCATATAGCTTTTTTCTTTATTTAAAGAATGATTTCAGTTAATTAGCAAGTGGAGTGGCAATCCTGCCGTATTTCAAATAGAAGAATGTAACACACCATAGACGTCTTATGAACTCTACAGTATGTATACTACGCAACACAAAGTTTCAGGGGCGTTTGCAAGGTAGTAATACAATTTCTTCTCTTTTTTTTTTTTCAGTTTCTTTATTGTTCTGAGAAATGGAATATTGCATTGTCACAGGGAAGCATCAGTATATCAAGTGAAGTTTGTTTGTTTTAACTTTTAAACTTTTATTCGTAACTTCGGTCTGCACTGACTGTCTGTGACATTTTGAAGAAAGAGAGCACTTTATTCATTTGTAAGGATTGTATGGAATGTGAATATTGGGGGGCTGAAGTTCTTTTTGTTTTTTTGATCTGGGATAGGACATCCTTACTAACGAACGTTCAGTGAACACTGGAAAATAACCTGTGATTAGTTGTACTACTAGAAAACAAATAGAAGTCATTGTCCTTGGTGCAATTCTAATTTTTCAAGCAAATGAATGAACAATAATATAAAAGAGCAAAATTATGTTTTTAAAAAGATATAAAATGTGTATATAACAGCCTTTATAGAGCGCAGTGTACTTGCTGTATATAGTGGCCAAATGTGTTCACGCATACAAAATCCTGCTCTCCTCTGAAAACGCGTCGCCAAATGCGGCGCGAGAAGGACTTGATGAGCCTCACGTGTCAAACACAGTTCAGTGGCATCACACACTACCCAAAAGCAAACCAGCCGTTTTGAAATAGTGTATTTGTCGTGTAAAAAAAAAACAACAAAAAAAAACTATTCAGCTAGTTCCTTTTGAAATTCTCGGCTTCAGAATGCAATATTATGCATACATGCAGAGCTTACATGTGGCTTTGGTCAGATCTTCTCAAAAATACAGTATATGAACAGATATCTAGACAGCTTGTCTTAAAGGCAACCATATTCACCTTTCTAGTGCTGTCAGTGTAAACCTGCTTGAATCGAGAGATGGTCAACTTTGGGGAAAAGTGAAATAAAGACAGAGGGCTCATCAAGGGCCTCTTTCGGGTGTTGTGGTTTTCAGTGCGAGTTATTTTTGCTGTACATAACCAGACGCATGATTTATCCTCCATTCCCCTCCGAAATCGACATACACAGACATTCGTGAATCTGCCGTATGTCTCCAATAGAGGAACTTAACAGAAATAATGATCACAAAAAAATCTCACACTCATCTCCACCAAACTCAACAGTAGAGACGTTACATTTACCTCTAAAGGGTTTGGCCATTCTTTTTATTTTTCAATTGGATTTGAGTTGATTTTAATGTATTTGCTTGCTAAGCAGAGTTTTTCGTCTGTAAATGTGAGCTTTCAGAGCGCTGTGACAACGTTTAATGACTTCAATAAACCAGAATGTGTTTTTATCATGTCAGTGGTCATTTTTATATGGTTTATGTTTAACAGTAGTTACTTTAAATATAAGAAATGTATAACACTGGTCAAGCTTAAAAGATGATTCCTTTTATTGTGGTTTACTTTAAAGGGATAGTTCACCCAAAAATGAAAATTTCGTCATCATTTACTCACCCTTATGTTGTTGCAAACCTGTACGAGTTTCTTTCTTCTGTTGAACACAAAAGAAGATATTCTAGTGACCAGACAGTTGACGGTAGCCATGACTTCCATAGTATTTTTTTTCCTACAGTGGATGTCAATATCTACCGTCAACTGTTTGATTACAAACAGTATTCAAAATATCATCTTTTGACTCATACAGGTTTGGAACAACATAAGGGTGAGTAAATGATGATGAAATTTTCATCTTTGGGTGAACTATCCCTTTAAATATATGCCTACAGCTGTTACAGAACTGTACTATTTGTCCTTTCAGTGGCAACCAATTAAATCAAGACAAACATCATGACTATTGCTCATAGTTGACAAACCCCCACATATTAAACTGACATATACTCAAATCATGCAGGTTGTTGAGGATAGAAAGTTACATTTCTGAGTGATCGGAGTTTAGTTTTTCCCCTGGCAGATGCTAAAACAAACAAAAAAAAACAAGCAACAACCTAGAACAATTTAGTTTAAATTTTGAACAATTTACCAACACTAAAGAAAAAAAGAAGAAGAAAAAAATCTTGGTGACGAATTTTTGAACAGATCAAATCTAGTTTTCTTCACCTCTTTGCTGAGACAGAATATAGATTGGTCCAAAACAATTCAAATAACTTGAAAGCTTAAAAAACGAAAGAATAAATAAATAGAGTAAACAATTGAACGTGAAAGAACAAGAATTTCACTTAATAGTTTCTTTGGCACAAACTAAATGTTTATGAACTGCAGCAATCCATATTCCATCCATATCACTTTTTTGTTGTTGTTGCAAAACAATCTTTAAAGCTGCAAGCAACTGTATTGTCTTCTTGTATTTCAATATTACTCCATTAATGATCGATCTTCAAGATGATTTGTGTCAATGGCTGGTTCAAACACCGAAAACTGCGACATTTTTACTCCCTCTTGGGTTTGGCTGTGAGGAGATGCACAAATCCCGGTACTAACACCATGACCACCTGCGGCACAATGGTGTATTTCAGAAAGAACAGGGTGTAGAAGAGAAGAGGAGGAACAGTGGGCAAAGGGAAACTGCTGATGTAGTGGAGGGCGATGGACGAGAGGGCCAGACAGAGAGTCCTGGGTACCCACGGAAGAGCCCATCCACCTGGCTTCCAATACTGTGAAAGTCCAAGTCCTAGCAGAACCCCGGCATCACGGTTCAGAGAGGAGAAGGGCGCCGTGTCCAAACGGATCCACTCGGAGTGAGAACACCACCTCCTAGCCAGTGAGATGGACCTGTGGTTCACAGTAGAAGAGTGTAAGCTTGCAGTGAAAGAAGTCATTCATACAGATTAACATTAACTCATTAATACAAATATGCAATGTGTGTGAGATATATTGAGGACTAATACATTATAATTAATGGTTGACTGATAATGCATTTTTTTTTAATTGACCATTTTCATATTTTCGGGGTTCTTAAAAGCCAAATAACTTCTATAGTGGTGAATGGAAACTACAAAAAAGAATTATTTTTGCATTCCCATTTGCTCCAAATTCTGCAAACAAACAAAAAAACAAAAACAATCCATGACTGTAGCATTTCTGTGACTTTGCAAAAGAGGAAAAAAATTATTACAATGGTCAGAAGAGAGAAAGATGTCAAATTTACTGTCACTTTCTCAGCTGAGGCATTAGAAAAACGTATGCATCAGTATTAAAGTCACCTTCTTTTGCAGCATTTATCAGTATTTACTGCATCATTATTTTTTTTAAATGTATGTACCCTCTTAATTTTTAATCAAAATAACTTCCCCTCCCTCTTTCAGCATCATCTCTTCTCTTTTGATGTGTTTATTGGCGTGAGGGCGGGGCAACCTGTCACTCACATGAGATAGACCAATAGCAAACCACAACCATCGAATCAATTTCCAAAGTCGCAATTGCGAGTTCTGAGGGAAAATGAAGAGTTTATCTCTCACAATTCTGACTTTATAATTAGCAATTGCAACTTTATATCGCAATTCTGACATTATAACTCAATTGTGAGTTTATATCACACAACTGCAAGAGAAAAAAGCCAGAATTTTGAGATAAAAAAAAAATCACAATTACCTTTTTTATTTTTTATTCAGTGGCGGAAACAAGCTTCCATATGACTCTAGTTACTGGTTGTTTTGTGAAATTTAATGCCAGGGTAATATAACAAAGTACAGTGTTATAAAAAAAAAATATTTGCTAGATTTACAATGTTTATAACTGTTGAAACGTGTCATCACAGCCTGTGAAAAGGGTTCATGGTCCACACCTTATGTGACACAATTTAATTGTAACAATTGAGATGTACACATGTGCTGAAATTAAACGTGTTAAACTAAAAGAATGTACAATTTTTACACAATATTAACTCAATATCACATTGTACCCACCAAGAAAGATCAATCCCAGTCTTTTGCAGGGCACCATGCAGCACAAGTGCTCCAAAGAGCAAAGTCAAGCTACAGCAAAAGAAGAACAGCAGAGGGCGACATTCAGGCACAGTCCGGTTCAGATAAATCCCCAGCAACACTCCTGTGGAGAAAGTCCATAAAGATCTTCCTGGCTTTTTATTTTTTTTAAGATAGTGAGTATGTATGTATGTATTTAAGACTGACCTGTCAGAAGACCTGCAATGACTTGATGAGGGAAGTGAGCCAGGATGAAGATCCGGGAAAGGCCCACACATCCCAGAAATACTGCATACAACAGATACGGCACTGCAGCTAACATCTTACTGTATGAGAAAGAGTTTGTTTAGTTAGCATTACATATGAATAAATAACATTCATATACCTACACTAACACTGTGATGTGAGTCATTAGAGAACCTTATGATAGTAGAAAAAAGCTCATTTTTTAAAAAATGGAACAATAGACAAAGAATTTAAAAACAAGTGTTTTATTTGTAGAGTATCATATTTGATACATCAGGCTTTTATGGTTCATATAGTATGATATATTGAGAATATGGAGCTCAAACTTGAAGAGGAGAAAAGCAGTTTTATTTAGAGGCTCAAACTGAGCAAATACGTGGAAATTGGTGCAGATGATGATATTTATATGGCCAATATAAAAATCAGTCATCATCACTCTATATCTCCTAATAATGTCTTAGTGAGAGGATATTTAAATGCTTAGTTTTATGATCAAAGCTCTGTAGTTTTAAAACATATAATCCAATGCAATACAATGATGACTGAGAGATGAACAAATAAACCTTCCTCAAAAGCCTGATGATGATCATATTTGATACTCACATTTTAACATTAATTTTCCATTTTAAAAAAATGATGTATGGATAATAAAGTAAGGTTTACTTCAGTTGCTTCAGTTCAGTAAATATTGATCTTGAAATATTACAATAAAACTTATTTTGAAGTTTACTTATAGGTGCTGTATGTATGATTTCTGTCCGCTAGAGGTCGCTAGAGGCATATTCAAAACAAAGGCGTAGTTTGATGACGCCAAGTTTGAGCGTGGAATCTTGGGACATGTGGTCTCCATCTCAACGGACGGTGGAAAAGAATAGGGATTGGAGTCGGGAA
Source organism: Megalobrama amblycephala (assembly GCF_018812025.1). Taxonomy (NCBI): domain Eukaryota; kingdom Metazoa; phylum Chordata; class Actinopteri; order Cypriniformes; family Xenocyprididae; genus Megalobrama; species Megalobrama amblycephala. The sequence continues at coordinate 2,572,575 of NC_063063.1, read as the reverse complement.
GAAATCATGTTCATGGATGCGATTATTAACGTTACTGTAGTATGAAGCAGAGCAGGAGCGAGTGTTGTGGAGCTGAACGAGGAGCTGGAGCGATTGATCAACACACGCCTCACGAGCAGCAGGACTTTTATTATGACACAGTCGCCGGCGCCGCTTCCGCTTTTCCAGTCATGAGTATGAGGTAACGCAGCTCTGTTTATCATATTAGATACATTTAAGAGTGTTGAAAATGATGTTATAACATTATTCTGTGCGTTCGACACTGTTACACACTGCAGTAAGATAGATTGATTTTACAATATCATATTAAATGCTGGATGGCTTGTGTTGATAAATGGCATGCAATTAATTTTAAAACGTATTGTATGATGGAGAAAATGTTGTATTACTGTTAATAAAAATAAAGCTGCATCTGATTATGCTATGTTAGCTATTTGACAAAATAGTGTTTTTCTCTGAGGCGTGGTAAAACATGGTACTCGCAAAAAAATCAAGAAAATTGATTTAAACAATAAGACTAAACGTGTTGAGCTATACAACAATCCATTTTCTGTCTATAAATATATCTAAACCGTTGTTCCCTTGCCTATTAAAACATGTAAATATTAAAGCGTCTTTGGTGTTTCCATGGTTTCTACAAAAAACCGAGGGTAACGCGGGAATGACGCCATTGACAGGCGACTCCTCACACGTCCTGGAGCCTTGGTTAAAATTGCAATTTTCTCACGATTTACAAATAGTTGCAAATATTTGGAATATTGTAAGTACTCAAGTGAACAAAATATATAACACTGACCTAGTGTTTTTTGGATATTTTACTGCAAAATTCTTACATATTGCACCTTTAATAGGCTTTAAATGGGTTAAAGACAGACCTGCCTGTGCGAGTGTGAAAGAACGACGCCAGTGAAGAGACGATCAGCCACCAGACAGCACTAGTGACCATGGCATGACCTGACGGACTGCCTGAGAAAGATGAATGAGGAATTACGGCTCATAACAAATGTCTTGACATCTGGAAAGGGTTGAGGTAAAATGATCTATAATACAGAGGATTATTTTGCTGCTTTACCTGGACCAGTCTCGCAGGTGGACAGGAACTGCTGGACTTTCGGTGGGTTTTGAGAAAACAATCCAGATTCTCCAATCCACCAATATGGCCTCTCACCAAACAGGATCCTAGATGTCACATTACATCAATTAGTCAACATGAAATGCCATTCACAACCCAATAAAATTGAGTTTAAATCTATCATTTAATGAAAACTAAAAAACATTCTCTACAGTTTACTTTCTAGTGCCCATATTTGTATTTACTAATCTTCATTAATGTTAGTTAATGAAAATACAGTTGTTCATTGTTTGTTCATGTTAGTTCACAGTGCATTAACTAATGTTAACAACATTTTAATAATGTTTTAGTAAATGTTGAAATTAACATTAACAAAGATTAATAAATTCTGTATAAATGCAGTTTATTATTAGTTCATGTTAACTAATGAACCTTATTGTAAATAAGGTTACCAATAAAATAAATAAAATTAAATAAAAAATTAAGCAGCATATTTTTGACACTGAAGTGATAAAATATGAAGAAAAAAAACTTTAAAGTGCTTTGTAATAATTTCTATAATTTCAGTGATTTCTATGTGGTTTTAGTATGTCACATTGATACTTGTAATGCTTATATAAGCAACGCTGGCAGTATGAATTATGAGGGGAAAAACAGCCTTTTTTATAATTTATTCCATGGAGGACTAGTTTATTTATTTATGTTTTTTTATTAATTAAATGATAAAAACAAAGAAACAAAAATAAACCATAACATACAAACAAGCTTCCATAAATAATTATAAATCATATACCATTCACAAGGAATATATATATATATATATATATATATATATATATATATATATATATATATATATATAATATACTACATACTTATTCTGACCTGTACGTATTAAATTATCTAAAAGAATAAGTGAGGATACTAAATTTTATTGCATTTTAAATGAGTAAAAATTCTGTAACACTTTATTTTATGGTCTTTTAACTAGTTGCTTATTAGCATGCATATTAATAGAATATTGGCTGTTTATTAGTACTTATTAAGCACATATTAATGCCTTATTCTGCATGACCTTATTCTACATTCTTAATCCTTCCCAATACCTAAACTTAACAACTACCTTACTAACTATTAATAAGCAGTAAATTAGGAGTTTATTGAGGGAAAAGTCATAGTTAATAGTTTATATGTGTTCCCTATACTAAAGTGTTACCAAAAATTCTTGCTGACAAATGGGCAAAACCTAGGATAGTGGCAAAGTTTAAAAATGTAATTGTAATGTAATTAGCATTTGGGGTAAAAGCAATTAGTCTTTAATATGGCATATATATATATATATATATATACACACAGTATATATATATATATCCCTGACATTTTAATAGGTGTCTTCTGTAAATCATGGTAAAAATGTATGATATTTAATTTTTGCTCAGACAAAAAAATAATTAAACTCGTTTACAGTCATCTGACATTCAGTTTCGTTTTCAAACATGCAAAGCAGTTCATACCATTTGAGAACCAAATTAAGCCACTCTGATAAAGCTGCTACCCAGATAACAGCGATGCCAGTCCGTCGATGAATGTGAAACACAACCGGGAAGACGAGCAGGACTGCAGCTTTCGGGTCTCCCATATGAGAGGAAACGAGCCAGAAATCCTCATAGCTGCTTGTCCTCCGCTGAAGAGCCTCCGCCATCCAAACGCCTTGGCGGTATATGGTCTCCATTATAGGATGATGAATAAACGTCCAAACATTACATTAAAGTCATCGAACTATTATCTTACAGCTAACAGACTGTCAGAGATGATCTGTCATTCAGACCTCCTATTACGGGTACCGCAGTGGGACAAAATTCACTCAAATGGATATTCTAAATAACTGCATATTCAAACTTCTTGCATACTTTTAACGCAAAAGTTTTTATAAGTTCACCTTATTAAAGGCCTAATTATTAAGTACATGTGCGAAGAATATTATCTGAACAATGAAAAGGGCTTTTACATTTTTAATCTTTTAATTATTTACATTCACAAGTCAGGAATAGGCTTAAAGGATTAGTTCACTATCAAATTAAAATGTCCTGATAATTTACTCACCCCCATGTCATCCAAGATTCATGTCTTTCTTTCTTTATAAAAGAAATAGGTTTTTGATGAAAACTAGTTTTTCTCCTTAAAGTGGACTTCAGTGGAGCCCAAACAGTAAAGGTAAAATGACAGTTTTAGTGCATTAGTTTAAATGATACAAAGAAATAAGGGTCTTTGAGAAACCATCACTCATTTTCTAAAAAAATAAATAATAATAATTAAAAATGTATACATTTTAACCATAAATGCTCATCTTGAACTAGCTCTCTTCTTCTTTTCTATTTGAATTCCAGCAGTAATAAGTGTATTACTGCCCTCCACGTAGTTTGAACAAATTGTCATATACAATATGTAGTGCAAGTATATGACATTAGTTCTGCTGGAATTCAAATAGCTGGAATTCAAATAGAAAAGAAGAGAGAGCTAGTTCAAGATGAGCATTTATGGTTAAAATGTATATCATTTTAAAAAATTTTTTTTTTTTTTTTTTTTTTTTAGAAAATGAGTGATGGTTTCTCTAGATAAGACCCTTATTCCTCGTCTGGTATCGTTTAAAGCCCTTTGAAGCTGCACTGAAATGTAATTTTGTAATTTTGTAATGTAATGTAATTTTGACCTTCAACCGTTTGGAGACCATTGAAGTCCACTATAAGGAGAATAATCCTGGAATGTTTTCATCAAAAACCTTAATTTCTTTTCGAACTGAAGAGAGAAGGACATGAACATCTTGGATGGCATGGGGGTGAGTAAATTATCAGGAAATTTTAATTTGAAAGTGAACTAATCCTTTAACTAAAAAAAAAAAAAAAACCTCACTGAAACACTTTCAAGCAGGAGAACACACAGTAAGAAAATTGTGAAAACAATAAATAGCCTATTCTAAAGCTTTTCAAATTCATGTAACCGCAAATTCATGTAACAAAACAAATTTGTTTTGTTTTAGCCTACTTTTATTCTTTTGTATTGTTGTTGTTTTTGTGATTTATCTCACATTCTCTGAATTGTTCTCTATACTTTTTGTTCAATATTTGACTGTTATTTCTGGAAGACACTTTGTAGTTAATAAGAAACTTTGTAATTTTGCAGTAAGATTTTTTTTTATTATTATTATTATTTACAGTAGAGGAATACGGTAATAAAAATACATCCATACAAACATATAAAACACAAAAAAATAAAATCTTTTTCATCTTATATCAGACGTCAGACATACACCTATTACATGTTGTTCTCTATCGCGAGTCTTAAAAGATTTAATTTTATTTATATTATTTATTTATTTATTTATTTATTAAAATATTAATTATTATTTATCATTATTATTATTATTATTATTATTATTATTATTTTATTATCGTGTTTCCACTCTTTCCTGTCACCTGACGTGCCTCTGCGTCGTAGCAGTCACGCCGTCGCGTGCGTTTACGTAAAGCTCTCGCTCCGGTTTCCCTGGCGGAGAAGATGGCGGCTCCTGGACCGGGGGAGTATTTCAGTGTCGGGAGCCATGTCTCTTGCCTCACTTGTTTAGGCCAACGTTTGCAGGGAGAGGTGGTGGCTTTCGATTACCCGTCCAAGATGTTGACTCTGAGTATCCTTTATTCCTCGGATATGTGCGTTTAAACGGCTGGACTGTGTCAAACTGAAGCTCCGCGCGAGCATGTTTATGTGTGCGCTAGTGGCCTCATTCAACGCCTATTCTTGCTTCGTTTGCCTTCTATGTTGTGTTTGGACACGATCAGCTGTGTTTGTCGCTTGGTGTTTTCCGTGCTTTGTTGATTTGACGTGGGTTCACATTTGAAAACGTGTTGGAAAAGTGTTGTTTGTGGTTAGCTTGTTGATTAGCATGTCCTCGCGACCGACAGTATTAGCCCGCGCGCTAAGCTAATGTCTTTCCAGTGTAATAATGGCAGCTTTCATTATGGCATGTTACATAGTTTATGAACGATTTTCTTTTTTTATTTCACTAAGTATTAGTTTGGGGGGGGGGGATCATGTCCAGGTTGCGTAACATACACCGGTTTATCATCATACTACACGCGGTATGTCGTTATGCAGTTCAATAATATCAGACTGAATGGTTTTTGTAGTTAAACAAATATTGGAGTTTGAGTGCTGAGATTGGAAGGATGACAGTCAACCCTATTCGCTATATTTAATGCACAAAATCAAGATCACAAATAGGTTCCTTCAATGCAAATGAACTTGCTGAAATACTGCCTTTTTATAGCTCACATCTTTTGACATGCCATTTTAAAGGGTGACCAGAGGAGTGTTGACACAGCCTTTGACCTGGCATGGCTTAATAAAAATCAGTGAAGATTTCACATCACCACGACCTGAAGGTGGATGTTTTTAAAATTATACTAAAATGACTTTATGTGCTAAAAAAAGTGTAAACTATCACTCAGAGGACAGAAGGCATGTTTTTCAGCAAAGTTTTGATCAGGTTGCTAATTTAGAGGCTTTAGAAATTTGTGTATCAGTTGATACAGTAGGCTTCATAGGGTTAAGGATAGATTGTATCCTTTTGTTACCTGGAAAAAAAAGCTTTTCAGGTATCTACTACAGATGGGGACCGTTATTAGTGATGAATTAATTAATCTGCTTGTCACCCATAAGGTTGACCTTCATGAGATTTCGTATTTTTATAAATCCCGCCTGTCCCTGTTCAATACTGACACTACCTTTTTTGACATGTTTGACATCACTTGTCACTTTTTTTCCTCTTGGTCTTATTTTTTGTAGGCTTGCTCAACCAATTACTCATGTTGGTTTCAATTTTATGTATTGCTCTCTGCTCGTCTTTTACGTCTAACCTTGTGTGGGACGGATGAATCAGAGCAGCAGACTGAAGTGATAGTTGAACCGCTCAATGTCTTTGGTGTATTGTAAACAGGTGTGTCATTAACTACTTTCAGTGTTTAGTAAACCAACTCATTTCCCAAACAGGTAGGGTTCAACACCTGCCTTTTTTCTATTTGTTTTTTTTTTTTTTTTTATATAAAGTAAAAGAACAATCTTCATAATCTTGTCTTGATGTTTCTGTTTTACCCTTAACCCTCTTCCCAGAATGTCCTTCCTCCAGCGGTAAGCCCAACCTCAGCGATGTCATCTTGATTAACTTAGCCTATGTTTCAGAGGTGGATATAATTAATGACCGCACTGAGACACCTCCTCCTCTAGCATCCTTGAATGTTAGCAAGGTATGATCAACTTTTGAGCTTAAAGTGTAATGCACTAAGGGTGGGTGGTATGATCACAATTTTACATGCTGCTATGATATGAATTGTTTTAATTTATGGTAAATCTATACATATATGACAATATAGTTGATATGGCCTATTGGTGATGCCTTTTAAAGGGTTAGTTCACTCAAAAATGAAAATTCTGTTATTAATTACTCACCCTCGTATCGTTCCACACCCGTAAGACCTTCGTTCATCTTCAGAACACAAATTAAGATATTTTTGACAAAATCCGAGAGGTATATTCCCGTCCATAGACAGCAAATATAATCAACACTTTCAAGGTCCAGAAAGGTACTAAAGACATCGTTAAAACGGTCGCCGTGACTGCAGTGGTTCAACCTTAATGTTATGAAGTGATGAGAATACTTTTTGTGCGCAAAAATAATTACTTTATTCAACAATCTCTTCTTTGTCATTCTCATATGTTGTTTATGTCCAGCACTTCCAGTTTCTACGTCCGAACAGCGACTCATTATTGGCCTGCTCCTGCATCAGCATCACACGCAAGCGTCATGCTGCTCACGTGATCAGCTTTGGCCAATACTGAGCCGGCATTCGGACGTAAACTCGGAAGCCTTCACTGTGCACCTGCGTAAGGATAATGACAGGGAAGAGTGTTTTGTTCCTCTAGTGTTTGGAGTGCTGCGACGTGACCAGGAAAGCACACCACATGCTAACAGATTCTGTTCACAAACAACCAGAGTCCTGTCTGTGAAGATGGGAAATCTAGCAAAAACTCTCTCATCAATCATGACTTTAGTGTAAATGAACATGGTGGACGACAGGCAAGACGAATAATAAAACGCCATAGGCGATAATAGTGTTTGGACTGCTTTTTACAGAAAATAAAAGCAGGGGGACTTTGGATGAAGTCATGTTAGGCTTCCATCTTCCGTCAGCTCGCTTTCATTTTTTTCGTTCCACGACATGACGCTCTACACAGTGAGTGTGCGTTTGTCCTCGGGGTTCCTCCCACACAACAGGATTTCTGATCGTAAATATATTTAAGATGTTATATACATTTATCATTTGAGATCTGTGCTGCTCTGATGTTCTTCCGAGCAGATTCAATCACTCTCAACACGCATTACACCACAGGAAAAGCTGATAAGATGATCTGTAGAACCATCAAGATAATCAGGACTTTACCTAGGATTGTCATAAGTGGAGAATTGGGCCCAAAATCAGCCTGATTATCGTGTAGTGTGTGGGTTCCTTTAGTAGCAGCAGTTGCAATGGCAGCCTGCATGTATCCGTATCAAACAGATATAGGGCTTTTGTTACAGTACACACAATAGTGACTTATCTTGCATGCGCAGAACCAAAAAGAAAGCACTTGGAAGTAGGGCTGCACGATTAATCGCATGCTATTCTCACGCGCATTTCGTCAGTAAAGCCGGTTCCCTGATTACCGCTAAATCGCCATCACCTGCTTTCAAATGAAGCGGCATTTAATAGACAGAGCCGTAGGTCACTGAAAAGCCACGCAATATCGCGTTCATATCGCAGATGAATCGCCTGCGATAATGAACGCGATATTGCGTGGCTTGTCCGTGAACTACGGCTCCGTCTATTAAAAGGCGCTGCGTTTAAAAACAGGTGATGGCGATTTAGCGGTAATCAGGGAACCGGCTTTACTGACGAAATGCGCGTGAGAATAGCATGCGATTAATCGTGCAGCCCTACTTGGAAGCACAATTGTTGGAAGCACACTGTTGCACAGTGACTATAAATTCTGGTTAGATGAGCCACATGTTCATTTAACTTTTATGCCAGACAAGGAAGTGAAGTTTAGTTGCAGTCTGTTTTTCACGTTACTCCTGTTCATTCAGCGCTCTCTCGTAAAGTAAAGCAGTCCCTCCCACTAATAGCCAGGCACTTTTATCTGCCACGGTAGACATATTTTTGCAAAATTTCTATCGGTTTAAACCATTCTACCACCATCAACACTGCTATACACTTAATTTGTTGGTTGAAAGCAAATACTGTGATTTATGATGTTATTTGTATTTTTGTGTCCTTTTATTAATAAACCTCTATTCTTTTCACATAGTCATGGGTTATGTTCAGACTCCAGGCAAATCAGATTTTTTTCTCAAATCAGATCTTTTTCAGGCTCTCTGCACTATTATTTGCAAGATTTGTGTGTCCAGTCATAACCAACCTGTATGGGTTGATTGGGTAACGATGTAGGCGTACCCACGTATGTGACGAGGCTTTCAAAACGAATGCAGGACAATAGGAGGTGCATCTTCTCGCTCTCCTGTCGAGTCGCGGTGCGGATCTCCTCCGTTGCACAAGAAAAATCAGCAATGGAGGAGACTGGTGTATATTGTGATGTTCCATGCTGTAGTCATGGCCGAAATCTTTGGACATACCATTTTAATACCGTATGAATACCTCTGGCATTTCCGTCACCGGTTTTGATGTTATCGTTGTATGTCGAGTTAATAGTGACACAAAAGACTATTTGAAATCTGGTTTGAGCAGCCAGAACACCCAGACTGAGGCACATCTGTAAAAATACTGTTGCATTTCAAACCACCTCCAGATGTGGTTTGATTCAGATTTGAAAAAATCAGATTTCTCTCTAGACTTTCAAAACCCCATTTGAATATTTTTTTTTTTTTTTTTTTTTTTTTTGCTGACAGTCTGAACATAGCCATAGTGGTTTGTAAAAAGCTTTTCAGATATGTTGTACTAGATCAGGGGTGTCAAACTCCTGGAGGGTCATTGTCCTGCAGAGTTACGCTCCAACCCTAATTAAACCAGCTAATTAGGTCTGCAGGTCTGTATCCCTCCAGGAGCAGAGTTTGACACATGTACTAGATGAACATGTGATGGTAAATAATAAAAGATAGAGATGATGCATGTCTATCAATATCTTATTTTGACATCTTTTTTTTTTTTTTACAGCTTGCCAATCGGGCAAGGACGGAAAAGGAAGACAAGTTGTCCCAAGCCTATGCAATCAGTGCTGGGGTTTCAGTCGAGGGCCAGCAATTATTCCAGACTATACACAAAACGTAAGACTTGCAAACTTTACTTGCATTGTGAAGCCTAATGTAAGATCACAGGCTTTATGTATCTATAATCAGAGTGATGTTAAGTGTTAATTGGGTGATTTATATTGTAAACATTGTTTACTGTTAAATGAATGATTAATGCTTTTGACTTGAGTATGTGAGATAAAGAATCTGTAGCCTACAAGTTGTATTATTTGACGAAGTGGTCCCCCCTCATGTGGACTGCCATGATGATTGAATTAAAGTACAAGGTCAATGTGATTTCAATAAAAACAATCATCTACTGAGAACTCGAGCTTAAACATTTTTTAAGCATGAAACGTGTTTATATATTAAGGCCCCAATATACTTTAAGCGAAATCAAAGAATGAACTGGTGTGACTTCATTTTGAACAAAATCATACCAAAACGAAGTTCCTTTTGTCTTCGTTTGGGGAGTTCGAAATAGCTTACCAAAGTGAACTTTCCAGAAAAGATCGCCCTGTGGTGTGTTTCCCAAAAGCCTTGTTAGCCAACTATGGTTGCGAGTTCCATTAATTTCTGTTGGTAACCAGGGAATTTGTGACCATAGTTGCTTTTGGGAATCGCAACCCTGGCTGGTCAACACCTTCATTACATTATTACGATTACATAATAAGTAGGTGAAGCTCTGTGCTCTGCCTTCTTTGTTGTGAATCTTCTTCAGTTCATTTCTTCTGTTCAGGCCATCAAGGTCAAACATCCGTGAGTAAAACACAGTGGAGAGCTGCTTTATAGTAGAAAATGAAGTTGTAATTGTAATCAAAAGAGACCCTGACATGTTTAATACTGTAAAGCTGCTTGCTTTAAAACAATCTATTGTGTAAAGTGGCATATAAGTAAACGTGACGTGATGGAGTGCCAAATTTCAGAGCTGGTGCAAACATCCACATCGCTATGATCAGATGCTTTCTTGACTGTTTTCTCATCGCTGTCATTTTTGTTTTATTGAAAGAAAAGTACGCAGCACATATTTACATATTCATTTAAACGCCGCTTTCAGTAGCGTGGGCGGCATCATGATGTTCGCTAACAGTATATCGCTGTTCACATATTTCAAACTTCTTTTTACCCCAAAGCAAAGAACGAAAAAGAAATTCGCTGTGAGTATATCGGGGCCTTTACTCTTCATTTGATCATTTTAAGCGTTTTTACTCGCTGCTGGTGTGCCTGTCTTGAGTTTGTTTGATCTCTTTGTTATCCAGCATCAAAGACTGTAAATGGCAGGAGAAGAACATCATTGTGATGGATGACGTCGTAATCTCACCACCATACCAGGTGGAGAACTGCAAAGGCAAAGAGGGAAGTGCTCTAAGTCATATACGCAAAATTGTGAGTATTACAGAATATCTTTCAATTCGGTAATATAGCTTTCATTTTAGTATTGCGTTAAGAGCTCTTCTCCAGCAACATCCATAGGTTTTTACAAGATTGAAAATATGAAAAGTTAAGTCCTTTCTTAAGTCAAATGTGGGATATTTTATCTCTGACTCACAATACAGTCGTTCCATTGGTCGATGCTTAAAAGATGTAAACACAATGGCAAGGCTGCTGTTAGCTTCACAGTTCAGTTGTCAAAGAAGTCTCCTAGTGGCCAAATTCTGGACAAGATAGTGTTGTCAAAAGTACCAACTTTGGTACCAAGTTGGTACTGAAATGTTAAAAATGTAACTATACCAGCCTTTCCCCCCTAGAATTTTGAGCGCTGTTGAGAGGATTCGTAAACGCCTCTGATTGGCCATTGTTCACACGCTCAACAGATGTGTCTGTGATTGGCTACGATGATCAAAGACGACTATTTACAACATGTATTTGAAGCATTGATCATTGGAGCCAATCACAGACACATCTGATGAGCACGTGAACACAATGGCCAATCAGAGGTGTTTAAGAATCCGCTCAAAATGCTGGTGGTATCACATTTCTAAAATTTCAGTACCGACGTGGTACTTTTGACGACACGAAACAATGCTTCAAATGCAGTGCCGTCATTTGATCTACAAGTGCTTTATTGTGACCTCATTTACTCTCATGTCTGTCAAAATTGGCCATTTTTGATGTTTCCCTGTAACCTAAGTATTTTCGAGTTGGAAATGCAACAGTAGTGATGGGTTGCCAATAGGGGTGTAACGATACGCTCAGGTCATGATACAGTACGTATCTCGATACGGAGTTCACGATTACGAATACGTATCACGATATTTTGAACAAAATGAAACTGAAATTCAAACAAGATTTATTCAAAAAAACATGAACAAATTTCAATAATTTTCCTTGTTGTACATACAAGATCACATTTCAATAAAATAAATAAAATTTCAATAAAATAAATAAAAATAAAATTTTAATAAAAACCTTCTGTATTCAAATTAACAGTTTCAAATTAACAATAGGGCTGTCTGTCACTGAAAAAAAATGTTAAATTTAACACGAACTTAGAATTATGAATAGGGGCCGTTCACATATCGCGTCTAAAAACGCGTTCTCCTTCTTTCCAAAGCGCTTGCGCTCCCGTGGCGTCGGTCGTTGCTATGCAACCATGAACTGAGCTCTCCAAGAGGATCAGGATGTTTCTGCAAAGGATAAATGATTTCTAGCCCTTGCATTAGTTTTACTACGAGATATATTGATGGAGATAATATAGAAAAACCACCATATACAGCTATGATCAGCTGTTTGGCTGAGCTTTTGATGTTTTGTTACGGAAAGGCCATAGCTGATCGGTTGATTCTTGTCACATGACCTGCGGTGCGCTTGCGGCATTCTGTAAAGTTGAGAATTGCATGCGCGTTGCGACCGCGTTGATCCCATTATGAGTGCGCCTGCCGCGCGGCTACATTTGGAAAAAAATAACTGACTTGCACGCGGAAAAGACGCAATATGTGAACGGCCCCACAGAACTTCTTAAAGCAAAGCATCGCAAGCGTCTTTTGCTTTTCCGTGAGCACAGCTGTTGCTGTGCACTGCGGTGAAAGAAAGCCACGACTTTTCTCATGCGACCATGCAAGAGACTGACATGAGAAACGTTTAAACCTGCTTGCAAGATTCAATGTGTGCCCGAAACACTTACTGAACTAGAGAGCTGATTGAGACACACCATTTATATGCGGTGACAACCGGCTTCTCTCACTGCCACCTTGCAGAGTAGGTCACGTCGGCAGCTCAACCAATAAGATTAAACTGCCGTCATATCGTAAAAGACACACTAATTCATCTGTGCTCTGATGCTTCCTGAAGCAGTGTTTTGAAATCGGCCATCACTAAAGTCGTTATTTTGTTTTTTTTGCCGCTCCAAAAATATTCTCGTCGCTTTATAATATTAATATTGAACCACTGTACTCACATGAACTGATTTAAATATGTTTTTAGAATAACTAAAATATCTTAATATTTTACACGGCATGAGGGTGAGTAATAAATGACAGAATTTTCATTTTTGGGTGAACTAACCCTTTAATGGAATGAGAGTGGAAATTAAATCAAATGAGCCAGTGAATCAGAATCAAATTGTGAAATCTGTCAGTACCCAGTTCTAGTAAATTGTGACTTAATACGTTTAGTGTAACACATCAGTAGTGTTTTTTACTTCCACTTAAAAAAAAAAAAAAGAAAAAAGAAAGCATGGCTACCATGTTTTCCCTTCAAGTGCATTTTAAATACATTATGCCAGTGGCTCCCAAACTGGGTACGTGAGGTGACAGAGAGGGTTTGCGAACAAAATGCTTCGGGTAATTCTACACCACCTTAAAATAACATTAAAACCCAGCATGCATTTCTAACAGGCAAAATGCTGTAAAAGGTCAAATACATGACATCCAATGACATTACCTCATCTTTTGTGGTCAAAACTGACTGCATCCACATAAGCAGTGTGTATATGATAGGTTGCGTGCAGAGTATGTTGCCTTAGCCAGTCACGTTCTCGACAGTGTACCTTTTGTAAAAGTGTGGATTTACAAATAAAGACACAGACTGTGCATGGAGATCGATTAAGACTCAATACAAAAACATAGCCTACTCTGTGTGAGTTCTTGTTTTTAACGTTGATAATATATTATATGAGCAAGACTGCAATTTTTCCCAAATATCCACACGATTGCAATTCTGACATTGATTTTATACAACAGTTAAACAAACAAAAGTGTAATATTAAGTGATGTACATCTTAAACACAGTATTGTTTGCAACGAAATAAGTTCCAACAAAAGCCACAGCAGAACTGCAACACAGTGGTGTTTCGTGAACGAATCTGCAGCTTTGAACGAATCGTGAGTCAATGATTCATTGACCCATTCATAAATACAGCCACTTGCTTCCTTATGGAGTGAATGAGTGACTCGATGGCTCACTCATTAAGACAGTGGCTTAATGCCACCTACTGGCAGTTTGTTTAATATTATGAAGTATCACTTCATTCTTTTTAACATTTACTATATTTAAAACATTTATTTTGTAAAGGTAAAAAATGCACTGGATAATACATTTTAGGGGGCAAATATTGTCCCCTACTGGAAAATGTGTGACTGCAGTCTAAGTGGGGGAAAAAGGGGGTACACAAAAGGATATTTAATGCACTCTAAAGAGCTTAGGAACTACTGTGTTATGCTGTTTAGATTTCACTGGAAAGCTTGTGTCGGTGGTGTAGAAAAACTTTTATTTTATACAAGGCAGGTGATGCATATGTCTCTGAATGTTTCTACAGTGGATGAGTTGACGCTTGATTGTGCATCCACGTATACAGGTGTCATATTGATCGCTTGTCATGATTTGTCTTTCTTTTCAGGTTGAGAAACATTTTAGAGATGTGGAAAGCCAGAAGTCGATGCAACGTACACAAGCACAGCAAACACAGAAGGACTCGTCTTTATCCTCCTGAGTGGGGGGTATGGCTCATCCGGGGAGGGCACCACGGGCATCAAGGGCCTAACAGCTGGTTGAAACCAGCGCTCATCTCCCCCTCTGCGTCGTAGTCCGAGGGTGGATGCACCAAGGGCCTAGGGTCTGGAAGATCAACAAAAGAAACAAAAAAAAAAACAAAAAAAAAAAAGCAAAAATGTTTTAAGAAACATGAGAGTGAAAAGAGTTCATTCTAAATTAGACTTTATAAAGATAATTTAAAACACCAACCATCAAACAAACCATAGTTTCTTTGACTAACAGTGTCTTATCCCCTCTCTGCCCCTTCTTCCTCCTCCTGTGTTTCATCTAAAGATAGCTTTTCATATTTTCTTCTCTCTTACATCCCTCCTTCGCCTTCTATTCCATTTTGTCAAAAAAAAAAGAAAAAACAAACCAGTCAGAAAAGCTTATTAGCTTTATTTACTTTGATGCTTTTTTTTTTTTTTTTTCTTTCTTTGGCTGTTTGTTCTACAAGTGTCTGTCTGTTCTGTATTTTAAACAAAATGTGACTTCAGATGCCACACGTTACAAAGGACATTTTCTAAAATAAAAGTAACAAAAATTCTGACTGTAATACTGTACTTTCAGTTGCTTTTTCAGAAACACAATATGCTTGCAGAAGGGGTTAAAAACATTTGCCCTTTCTGTCAAAGGTTTAAATGCTTGAAAGAAACACTGGTTATGTGGCATTTTTTTCCATCTGTTCTAATCCAATAGCATTTTATTCATTTTGCAAAAACAACAGTAGTTAAACCGTGATTAACATAACATTGGCTCAGTATTACGGAAGCTTATTTCCACCACTGAATAAAAAAAAAAAAAAAAATTGCGAGAAGAACAATTCTGACTTTTTTTTTTTTCCCACAATTTCAAGTTATAAAGTTACAATTGCAGGATAAACTCAAAATTGCAAGAAAGTCAGAATTGCGAGTTATAAACTCACAATTGTAGATTATAAACTCTGTTGCGAGAAGCAAAGTCAGGATTGCAAGAAATAAAGTCAGGAATGCGAGTTATAAATTCAAAATTGCAGGTTATATACTCAATTGCAAGAAATAAAGTCAGGATTGCGAGTTATAAACTCAAAATTGCGAGAAATAAAGTCAGGATTGCGAGTTATAAACTCAAAATTGCAGGTTGTAAACTCTCAATTGCAAGAAAATGTCAGAATTGTGAGTTATAAACTCAGTTGCGAGTTTTAAACTCAACTGCAGGATATAAATTCACAATTGCAAGAAATAAAGTCAGAATTACAAGTTATAAACTTCTGACTTTTTCTCGCAATTGTGAGTTTATATCTTCAGAATTGTGATAGAAACTCGCATTTGCGAGTCATAAAGCCAGAATTGTAAGATAAAAAGTTGCAATTACCTTTTTATTTTTTATTCAGTGGTGGAAACAAGCTTCCATACGGTATGGCTGGCTACCAAACTAGTATTTATGCCATGTGTGCAATATTCTGTGCATGGCATGCGTCTGTTTTGTAAACATGGAATAGCTAATTTGCCAAACCAGTATATCATAGTGTAATACGCTTGACATTGCAGTTCCAGTATGATGCATGAACCAGAAGTAAAATCAACTGTTTTATTTCTGACATAATTGGACACTATTTGCCTAATTAAACATGCCTTGTGATAATGTAGCATAGTACTTTGATACGAATAACACATGCTATTTCCCATACCATGCAGACTGCAGAGTATATTCTGCGCTAGTACTCCATTTCAAAACAAGTCATGCTGCATGGATTTTTTGTCCAATTGTTCACTTTTTTTCACCTTTAGTCACATGTTGAATCTTTCCTTTTTGGAGTATTTTTAGAAATCATAAAAGAAACGTGGTTCTAGGTGCACATGTAATTTTAATAACGTTGGTCAAATATCTTTAAATCTCATTAGCTACACACTGCCAACAGCCTTTGGGTTAATTACACGAATAGAGTTTCAATCGATCATTTATCACTGCTATGAACTATATCCTTGACCCTATTATGGCAGTGTCAAAAGGTCTTGATTGTTCTTGAATAATTAAGGATTAAAGGTTAGATTATTACTGTAACTAATATGCACACTGCTGGCACCAGTTTCCATCACTAAACACACCTCACCATGATACACGTCAAAGATTTAACATGGTGTAAGATGCCCCTTGGGGTTTCTTTTGAGATCTTTAACATGCTTAACTGTAAGACTACACGTCCTGTTTCTAAAGTGATGGGACCGTTGAATGAAATATTCAGTATGTACCAAGTACTCTTGTTTCTTGAGTGATGCAATGTGCTTTGCGGATAAATCAAGTCCATGTCATAGAGACTCAAGCAGGGTTGCATGCAGGACACTCTTTGCTTTAGATCTAAATCAGAATTTCAAGCTTTGTTAATAGTTGAACACGAATCAAGGGTGTCAGACTTACCTCATTTGTAAGTGGCTTTAGATTAAAGCATCTGTTAAATGATTAAATGTAGAAGTAGTGTTAAGTTTTTAAGCAAAGGGTTAGGGTAAAAATCTAATAGAGTTTGAACATAAATTGAATTATGTAGAGGAAAATGTGCTGTTTGATATTAGTGGCACGTTTCTACTCAAATAGTGGCTCCATATTCTTGAAGACGGATTTGAGCAGTTTGTGGTAAGTACAATTAGATCTATAATTCTTTAAGCATGAATGAATGTCTTGGAAATGCGATCTGTACACAGCTGGCCAGGAAGAATGTTGACCGACTTAATAATGAACTCCGACTATGATTGTGTGAAATGATAAACGGATTAAAGGATTTAGCTCTTTATGTAATTTGAGTACTCATGCCAAGCCACAAATCCTTGTAGATCTCAGACTGCAAGCTGTTTGAAAATTAATTATAAATTTACAGGAATATACCAGTTGACTTTATTTTCTTTCCGCTCAGCCAGACGATCCTGCGCTGAGAACGAGCGAGACGAGTGTTTGTTGATCTGGTATACCTCTACAAACTTTTTCCTTTTTTTAATGGAGTCTCTTTGAGCTCAAGTTGAAGATGCTCTGCGTCATATTTTTACCCATCACGTTACTAGTTGCTGGGGGCTCAAAGCTCTGCCCTCATCAGTGTTCTTGTTATGAAGCATCTGAGCTGGTGGACTGTCGATCGCGAGGTTTCACTCACATTCCCCACAGTATTCCACACGGCACGTGGCTCCTGGACCTCAGTGGGAATAAGTTGTCGGAGTTGAGGAGTACCTCTTTTACTGGGATATGGGCCCTCCGGGTCCTCCTGCTTTCACAAAGCAACATGCAGGTGGTGCATTCTCAGGTGCGCTTAAATTTGGGTGTTTGTGTGAATTTCTTTTTCCAACTACACTTACCTTAAATAAACCTTAAATAAAGGCTGTTTATCGGCATTGGTTCCATGGGATCTTTTCATTGCACAAAAGGTTCTTAATAGTGTAAAAAGGTTCTTTAGATTATTGAAACATTCTTAACGCTAAGAAAAAGAAATGGTTTCTTTAAGAACTGATCACTGAAAGGTTCTTTGGAGAACCAAAAATAGTTCTTCTACACTCTTAAAAATACAAGTTCCAAAAGGGGGTTTTCACAACCATGCCATACACACTCTTCTTAAAAGTAAAGGTTCTTTATTGGCATATGGTTAAATGTCCATGGAACATTTCCATTGCACTTAAGGTTCTGAGTTTTAAAATGTTCTTTGATCTAAGATAAAATTGATTCAAGAACTTTTCACTGAAAAGTTCTTTGGGGAACCCAGAATGGTTCTTCTATGGCATCACTATGAAAACCCGTTTTGTAAGCTTTATTTTAGAATTTTTTTTTAGAGTTTAGAAGAACTACTGAATTTGGGTCCCCCAAAGAGCCTTTCAGTGAGCAGTTCTTAAAAGAAAGGTTGCTCATGGAACCATATGTGCTAATATATATATATACAGGTGCTGGTCATATAATTAGAATATTGTAAAAAAGTTAATTTTTTTATTGCAAATTATTTTAAAAAATGAAACTTTCATATATTCTAGATTCCCTACATGTAAAGTAAAACATTTCAAAAGTTTTTTTTTTTTTTTTTTTTTTTTTAATTTGTTGATTAGAGCATACAGCTCATGAAAGTACAAAATCCAGTATCTCAAAATATTAGAATATTTACATTTGAGTTTCATTAAATGACCATCCCTACAGTATAAATTCCGGGTATCTCTTGTTCTTTGAAACCACACTAATGGGGAAGACTGCTAACTTGGCAATGGTCCAGGAGACAATCATTGACACCCTCCACAAAGAGAATAAGTGACAGAAGGTCATTACTGAATGGGGTGGCTGTTTACAGAGTGATGTATCAAAGCATAATAAACGCAGAGTTGACTGGAAGGAAGAAATTGGGTAGGCAAAGGTGCACAAGCAACAGGGATGACCGCAAGCTTGAGAATACTGTCAAGTAAAGCCGATTCAAACACTTGGGAGAGCTTCACAATGAGTAGAATAAAGCCGGAGTCAGCACATCAAGAGTCACCACACTCAGACATCTTCAGGAAAAGGACTACCAAGCCACTTCTGAAACAGAAACAAAGTCAGAAGCATCTTACCTGGGCTAAGGAGAAAAAGAACTGGACAGTGAACAGTGGTCGAAAGTCCTCTTTTTAGATAAAAGTAAATTTTGCATTTCATGTTGAAATCATGGTCCCAGACTCTGAAGGAAGACTGGAGAGGCACAGAATCCAAGCTGCTTGAAGTCTAGTGGGAAGTTTCTGAAGTTAGTAATGATTTGGGGGGGCTGTGACGTCTACTGGTGTTGGTCCATTGTGTTTTATCAAGTGCAAAGTCAATGCAGCCATCTTCCAGGAGATTTTGAAGCACTTTATGCTTCCATCTGCTGACAAGCTTCATGGAGATGCTGATTTCCTTTTCCAGCAGGACTTTAGCACCTGCCCACAGTGCAAAAACCAATTCCAAGTGGTTTGCTGACCATGATATTACTGTGTTTTATTGGCCAGCCAACATGCCTGACCCCTGAGTCTATGGGATATTTTCAAGAGAAAGATGAGAAACAGTCGATCCAACAATATACAGATGATCTGAAGGCTCAATAGTGCCTCAGCAGTGCCACAGCTGATCACTTCCATGCCACACTTTACTGATGCTGTAATTTGTGCTAGGAGCAAGCCATTTGCTGTAATATGTGTTGCAGACCAAGTATTGAGTACACAAATGAACATACTTTAAAGAACTTGAACTTTTCTGTTTTGCAAATCCATTTTTTGATTGATCTTAGGAAATATTCTAATATTTTGAGATACTGGATTTTGGACTTTCATGAGCTGTACGCTCTAATCATCAAAATGTTAAAAAGAACTTTTGAAATGTTTTACTTTACATGTAGGGAATCTAGAATATATGAAAGTTTCATTTTTAAAAATAATTTACAATAAAAAAAATGAACTTTTTGATGATATTCTAATTATATGACCAGCACCTGTGTATATATATATATATATATATATATATATATATATATATATACCCATTTGGACCCATTGGGACCTTTATTTTTAAGTGTATTTAAAGGAATAGTTCACTCCAAAATGAAAATTCTGTCATTATTTAGCCTGATATTTCCAAACCCAACTGTCCTCTGTGGACCACAAAATATGTAATGAAAATGCCTCTGTGTTTTTTGTCCATTCCAGTGTTGTCCATGTTTGAACCCCTTTGACTTTCACTGTGAGGACAAAAACAGTTGAAACATCTCCAAATTATCATCTTTTTGTGTTCCACAGAAGAAAGAAAGTCATGGAGGTTTGGAACGACAGGAGTATGTGTAAATTATTACAGAATTGAGAACCATCGCTTCAAACACTGAAATTGGTAGGGCGCTGTCACTGGGGCAGTACCTTAGGATACAAAAGTGAAAAGGTACATCTTTGTAACTTACTTAGCCCTTAAAGGTACATATTAGTACTTTAAAAGTATATATTAGTACCTTTTCACTTTTGTACCTTAGGGTACTTAGGGTACCAGTGACAAGTGCCGTACCTTTTTTTCTGAGAGTGAATGTGATCAGAAAATGCATTCCTCTGCCTCTCTCTTTTGTCTTTAAATTAAGTTTAACTGGATTGTTAGATGAATGTTCCTTGTTTCTGTTCCAGGCTCTTTCCTCTCTGACCTTCCTGGAAAAGTTGGACCTGTCTTACAATGAGCTTCACGTCCTTCCTCCAGATTTCTCTCAAGGGTTGACCTCCCTTAAAGATCTCAAGCTTTCCCACAATGCTCTGGAGCGTCTTGAGACCCACTCATTCAAGGACCTAGAAAGTCTGGAGAGGTTAGATCTCAGTCACAACCACATTCAGGTCATTGAAGTTGGGGCATTTCGTGGACTTATCATGCTAAGGCACCTTAACCTGGCATGGAATCAATTGACGGTTCTTCAAGGAGGTCTTCTGACCATGCAACAAGGTCTTGGGGTTCTTCTCTTGGACCACAATAATGTCTCCAAAATTGAAGCGGAAGCTCTGGCTCCCCTACAAACCCTCACCATACTGAACTTAGAAGCCAACCAGTTGAGAAGCCTTAAGTTCAAGACATTCTTAAACCTTCAGACACCCAGCACACATCTGCAGATGTCAGAGAACCCTTGGACGTGTGACTGCGAACTGCATCGTGTTTTCAGTAAGATACTCTACGTCAGGCATCTCCACGTGGATGATTACATGAATATCACGTGCCACTCTCCGCTCTTACTGGCTGGAGCGTCTC
This sequence comes from Megalobrama amblycephala, assembly GCF_018812025.1. NCBI lineage: Eukaryota > Metazoa > Chordata > Actinopteri > Cypriniformes > Xenocyprididae > Megalobrama > Megalobrama amblycephala. The sequence continues at coordinate 2,551,486 of NC_063063.1, read as the reverse complement.
TGGGTTTGATGCACAGTCAGCTGTGTATCGCAGAAACAGCCACTGTTCTGATCATTACCGGAACTGTGATGGTCACTGTAGTGGCGGCCATGGTTATGGCAGAACGGAAGCGAAAGAAGAAAAAGATGAACCTGGAAAAACAAGGAAACGAGCCTATGCCTTGGGTGTCTCACAAATGAAGAAGGGAGGAAAAGTCAACAGATATTAGAAATACAATCTTTTTTTACGATATTAGACCAGGTCTTTGTTTTTGTGCATGTAGCAAGGCCTGAAATAAGGTCTGTAAACACAAGTTCAAGTTATTTTCACATTTTAATCTGTGACACAAAATACATCAGTAATACCCCCTTGTGAAGAGGCTAAATGGGACTATTGAAGTTGTTGGGGAAATTAAACTTCAAACCAAACAGTTAAACTCATCTACTCACTAGTCACTTTCACAACCTCTTGGTTTTAATAATCACTCTCTTGTGAATTATTCTGTCTCAAACTGTCAGGGAAAATGTTTTTAAAATAAAGACCGAAAGAGTTGTGGGAGTGAAGAATAAAAAATAAAAAAGGTAATTGTGACTTTATCTCACAATTCTGACTTTTTTCTCGCAATTGGGAGTTAACAATTCTAACTTTTTTTCTCAGAATTGCGTGAAATAAACTTGCAATTGTAAGTTATAAAGTCCAAATTATGTGATATAGTCTTTTTTTTCCCCTCAGAATTGCACTTTATAACACAGTTGCAAGTTTATAACTTTATTTCTCGTAATCGTGAGTTTATATCTCAGAGTACTGACATTATAACTCGCAATTTTGAGAAAAGAAGTCAAGACTTGAGAGATAAAAAGTCGCAATTACATATTTTATATTTAGTGGCGGAAACAAGCTTCCATAGTGGGAGGCTTAATGGTCGTGATGTTGAAGTCATGTGACCGTGGTGTAGTTCATTTATAGCCTAACTTTAGCTTTTTACTTCTGACGATTGTATTTAGGCTTCAAAATTCATAAAAATGAAGCAGGGTGATGCAAAGTTATGAGTTGGCTACAAATATACGGCATCACTGCAGCACTCTGTAATTTATATTATATTAATAATCAATCCTATTAATTCAGTATGGATACATTTTTCCTCACTCTGAGAAACGTCACATTACTTGTTTGTGAACGCTCTTTCATATTGACTCGGTCATCCCTAACTTGAAGGCTGCACCAGAACACAGACTTTGGATTTTTTAGTACACGATTGTTTTCATCCCATAGTGTAAAACACATTATTAGAAGCATATTTCAGTAGTTTGATTTAAAATGTGCAATTACTGACTTATTTTTTGATGATCTTGCTAATTGTATAAAATCCTGCTAAAGGAAATTCGACTTGAGTTTGGGTTTCAGAATTCAAGATGGTAGAATGACGCATGAAGAAGGTTTGTTTACTTTTTGGAACTCGATACCTGGAGCACCAGCCTGACCTTTGGGGACGGCCTGTAATTTTATTCATTGTTACTTTAAATACACGTGAAGGGATTCTAGTTAATAATTTATTATTGTGTCCTTGTGTGCTGGACCAAATTTGTTTGATCAACATTTTCTTGTTGACCAGATTATCAGCTGAATCATTTAGAGAACTTACATTTGAAATTATTTTAGTTCCGGTTTGTACACTTTGAGGGATAATACGACAAGTTTGATAATGAGTTGCTGTTGTAATATTTACTCCATAAATCTATTTCTCTACATACATACATACATAAGTGTTTAAAAAAGCAACAAATTCAAAAATATACATTTAAATTGAAAGGCAGAGATTTTCCATAAAAAAAAAAAAAAAAAAAAAAAAAAAAATTGCCTATCAAAGTTGTGTCCTTGCTTTGCGTCAACTGTGTCAGGATTTTTTATAATTCTGAATAAATCAAGCAATGTCACGGTCATCTTTAACTCTGAGGAGCACTTACTATTTCCTGCTCATTGTGGATCTCACAGTAGGACACATAGTCCTGGAATTTTTATAGTTTTTATGTTTTATACAAACTATGTTGAAGTTTCTGCAGGCATAGCTTTAACATGTCAACTCCGTCATCCCGGTGTAATAGTTTCTGTAAATAGTTGTGGGATAAATCTTGGCATTTTTGATGTTTGTTAAGGCAGCTACAACTGAGAAAGAAACAAAATTGCTCCACTGTACATGTGGCTAAGGTGGAAAAAAATTTAATTTTGTCAACTCCGTCAGGTTTTATGTCTGATGGTTGACAAGTACTCTCAAAAAGTATTTTTTTAGGAAGTATAAAGATTTTAGGAACTGGGTTGTGCATAATTACCCCAACCCAAGAAAAAAAAAAAAATTAGAGAATTTACTTTTTTCCACACTTAGCTCCTTTACTGAACACCATTATTACATAATTGAAGACTTTACACTGTTGTTGGATGAATCAAATTAAAATATCATGCTTTTTAATGGTTTTGACAGAATTGACACAAAATAAGTTCTGAAGTAAATAAATGTAAATAAAAAAAAAAAAAAAAAAAAAAATTCATAAAAACCTATTCCATTACATGGTTCATTAGCTGAGACCTTTGTCTACAAATATATCAGTTTAAAAATAATGTGTTTTTAAATAATAAAAACTAACTTTTGTCCCTTATCTCAAAAATCAGTGATATATATAGATTACAGGTGCTGGTCATATAATTAGAATATCATCAAAAAGTTGATTTATTTCACTAATTCCATTCAAAAAGCGAAACTTGTATATTATATTCATTCATTACACACAGACTGATATATTTCAAATGTTTATTTCTTTTAATTTTGATGATTATAACTGACAACTAAGGAAAATCCCAAATTAAGTATGTCAGAAAATTAGAATATTACTTAAGACCAATACAAAGAAAGGATTTTTAGAAATCTTGGCCAACTGAAAAGTATGAGCATGTACAGCACTCAATACTTAGCTGGGGCTCCTTTTGCCTGAATTACTGCAGCGATGCGGCGTGGCATGGAGTCGATCAGTCTGTGGCACTGCTCAGGTCTTATGAGAGCCCAGGTTGCTCTGATAGTGGCCTTCAGTTTTCTGCATTGTTGGGTCTGGCATATCGCATCTTCCTCTTCACAATACCCCATAGATTTTCTATGGGGTTAAGGTCAGGCGAGTTTGCTGGCCAATTAAAAACAGGGATACCATGGTCCTTAAACCAGGTACTGGTAGCTTTGGCACTGTGTGCAGGTGCCAAGTCCTGTTGGAAAATGAAATCTGCATCTCCATAAAGTTGGTCAGCAGCAGAAAGCATGAAGTGCTCTAAAACTTCCTGGTATACAGCTGCGTTGACCTTGGACCTCAGAAAACACAGTGGACCAACACCAGCAGATGACATGGCACCCCAAACCATCACTGACTGTGGAAACTTTACACTGGACCTCAAGTAATGTGGATTGTGTGCCTCTCCTCTCTTCCTCCAGACTCTGGGACCCTGATTTCCAAAGGAAATGCAAAATTTACTTTCATCAGAGAACATAACTTTGGACCACTCAGCAGCAGTCCAGTGCTTTTTGTCTTTAGCCCAGGCGAGACGCTTCTGACGCTGTCTGTTGTTCAAGAGTGGCTTGACACAAGGAATGCGACAGCTGAAACCCGTGTCTTGCATACGTCTGTGCGTAGTGGTTCTTGAAGCACTGACTCCAGCTGCAGTCTCCCCCACATTTTTGAATGGGTTTTGTTTCACAATCCTCTCCAGGGTGCGGTTATCCCTATTGCTTGTACACTTTTTTCTACCACATCTTTTCCTTCCCTTCGCCTCTCTATTAATGTGCTTGGACACAGAGCTCTGTGAACAGCCAGCCTCTTTTGCAATGACCTTTTGTGTCTTGCCCTCCTTGTGCAAGCTGTCAATGGTTGTCTTTTGGACAACTGTCAAGTCAGCAGTCTTCCCCATGATTGTGTAGCCTACAGAACTAGACTGAGAGACCATTTAAAGGCCTTTGCAGGTGTTTTGAGTTAATTAGCTGATTAGAGTGTGGCACCAGGTGTCTTCAATATTAAACCTTTTCACAATATTCTAATTTTCTGAGATACTGAATTTGGGATTTTCCTTAGTTGTCAGTTATAATCATCAAAATTAAAAGAAATAAACATTTGAAATATATCAGTCTGTGTGTAATGAATGAATAAAATATACAAGTTTCACTTTTTGATGATATTCTAATTATATGACCAGCACCTGTGTATACACACACACACACCCATGTAATAATCAAATGATTTTGTATGTTCCGTACAAAACAATGATTTTTTGTTTAATGACATTCTGATTGTATAGAAGTTGTATAAGGAATGCAAACTAAATACAAGCAGCAAAAAATGCAGTGGCATTTTAAATGTCTGTAACATGGGAAAAACCCCACATTACTATACAGCTTAAGAACACCAAAAATGACAATAATGTGTTTCCAAACTCCCCTTAATTCATCATTCAACTTTAATTTAATTTTTTAAGACTTCTAGTCATTCTTAAACATTAAATAATGCATTAAAAAGATAACAAATGCAATGTAAACTGTCTTTTGAAGACTTTGTGCTTGCGATCGGAGACTCCAGAGCAAGCTGGGAATTGTATCCTCTCCACATTTGAGTGTACACACAGTTTTTGAGCATTATTTTCTTTAACTCACACGATCCCCTGAGACACACGCTCGATCTCTCCTGTTTGTCCTAAGCGCTGCCTGTACAGAGATGTTGTCATATCTCTATATCTTTAGCTGTCTGTGGCTAGAATAAGCACTGCTCCAAAGATGCCGATGCTCTGCCCGATGAGCTTCATCTGGTTCCAGAACTCCACGCGGCAGGTGCGGTGCCAGTAACCGATGTTGCCATCGATGAACAGCACAACCAAAGGTAACAGAACTGCCAGGATCTGGGAGGCCACTCGCACGTAGCAGCCCGAGAGGTAGGCGAGCGCAAGCACACCAAACACAACCACCAGGAGCTGGACAGTTATCTCACCACCAGGAATATGGTCCAAGTAGGCCAGCCGGTCCTCCTTACTGTGCTGTAGAGAGTACACCTGGAGGAGACATAATAATATCAGGAATATTAACCCTATAAATCCTACAGTATCATCTTCAATACATTCATTTCTAAGACCTTTGTATTATCAACATGTTTAAAACTCTACTGAAAACCTGTTGCACACAATCTACTACATGCCTTCTGTCGTCTGATTGATAGTTTATGCTTTTTTAGCAAGGAAAAGGTGGTAGTTGTGTAGACTGTTGATGGAAGGACAGAAATTTCTCATATTTCATCAAAAAGATCTTCATTTGTGTTCTGAAGATGAATGAAAGTCTTACAGGTTTGAAACGACATGAGGGTGAGTAAATGATGACAAAATTTTAATTTTTGGGTAAACTATCACTTTAAGGCTATTAATGATCACATGAATTCATTCAGCACAATGCAACATGTTATGTTCAGTCACACTAAATATTAAGTATGCAAAATTAGTTTAATTATTTTAGGTTGAATTAATAATGATTAATTTAGTTTACATTTAAGTAGGGCTTAATTGAATAATCAGTGAATAATGTACTACTGTTTTAAAAATTCTTAGTGAGCTGCATACATATAGTAATAGTAATTTCTTTCTTAGAATTTACAAAATATTTTATATCTGATAATTATTTTAATTCTCTGACTTTCCAGGCCTGCAAATTGCCAATTTAAAATTCCTTAATATTCACAGGTTTTTCCATAAAAACCTGTGGAATCCTGGGAAGCGTAACAGCATTCTATTCAGGGTTGCCAGGTTTTCACAACAAAACCCGCCCAATTGCTACTCAAATCTAGCCTAAACATGTTTCGGGGGGTGTGTGGGCATTCAATGGGGTAAAATCTGTGTTTTTGGCAGCGTTTCCCTGTCAAATTTGCATTCCAGGGGCTAAAAATCATGTTATTTGGGGTCGCTTCAAACCACAGACATGAAAAACAACCCTCGGCAACAGTGTAAAAGTAGCCCAATTCTGCAGGAAAACCACAGACTTGGCAACACTGATTCAATACAGTATGACAGTGTGATCGGTCTCTGTGAGACCAGTGCAGTGACTTACCATACATATCAAGTAAATCCCCAGGAAGACCTGTCCAGTGGACTGAAGCGAGCGTGTGCGAGGTTTCTGTCTGTAAACCTCTCCTGCTCCACTGGCCAGCACCAGAAACCCTCCTATGATGGCCATCGCTCTGGAGTACATCCTCACCTGTGGAGGTTAGGAGTAAAATCATGTGGCTGGAGTCTCATTTATATGAATTATTATATGCTCTAAGCAGCATTTCATCACAAGCAATTTGACATTCCAACAAACCTTCCTTTGACCGCTGTATTATGATCAAACAGAGATATTACTGCAGTTATATAACACTATATTGCAGATGGTTAATCCCTTGGGTGGACGTGATATGAAAAATGGATTTGCATGAACAGTCAGAGGTAAATAGGAAGATCCATAAAAGTAGAACTAGAAGTAGAATGAAAAGTATAATTTGTACAAATTCATAGGTTAATTTTCATGTTAGTAGCAGTTGGGGCTATTTGTTTTTGTGACCAATAGAGTTTCAACAAGGAGGAAATATTATTGTAGACCTGCTAAGACTCTGCAGCATAAAATACATCAGTAAAACTGCCTTGTGATTTTGAACTTGTCCTGAAAAAAGCGGTTTCTAACAAGTGTAAATATGGGACTCTAGAGGTTGACATTGAACATCACAGTGAACCTGTAAACTCATATACTCACTAGTTTGCTTTCACAGCCTCATTGTGTTTATAATCACACTCTTTCAAACTGTTCTAACTCAAACTTTCAGGGAAAGGGATGTAGGAAGGTTAAAGGGTTAGTTCACCCAAAAATGAAAATTCTGTTATTTACTCACCCTCATGTCGTTCCACACCCGTAAGACCTTCGTTCATCTTCAGAACACAAATTAAGATATTTTTGATGAAATCCGGGAGGTTTTTTATTTGTATATCTCCCATAGAAAGCAATGAAATTACCACATTCAAGGTCCAGAAAAGTAGCAAAGACATCGTTAAAATAGTCCATGTGACTACAGTGGTTCAACCTTAAAGTTATGAAGCGACGAGAATACTTTTGAGTGCAAAAACAAAACAAAAATAATGACTTTATTCAACAATTTCCTCTCTACCCTTTAACCTTGAACCACTGTAGACACATTGACAATTTAATGATGTCTTTAATACTTTTCTGCACCATGAATGTGGTAATTTTGTTGCTTTCTATGGGGGATGAAAAAAAAAAAAACCTCAGATTTCATCAAAAATATCTTAATCTGTGTTCTGAACATGAATGAAGGTCTTACAGGTGTGGAACAACATGAGGGCGAGTCATTAATGACAGATTTTTCATTTTTGGGTGAACTAACCCTTTAAAGGTGCCATAGAATGCTTTTTCACAAGATGTAATATAAGTCTAAGGTGTCTCCTGAATGTGTCTGTGAAGTTTCAGCTCAAAATACCCCATAGATTTTTTTATTAATTTTTTTAACTGCCTATTTTGGGGCATAATTAAATATGCGCCGATTCAGCGCAAATGGATCTTTACAAGATGTTCGTCATGCATGCTGCGTGCATGCATCAGATCATGTAAGTATGGTATTTATTTGGATGTTTACATTTGATTCTGAATGAGTTTGAGGCTGTGCTCCGTGGTAACGGGGCTAAAGCTAACATTACACACTGGTGGAGAGATTTATAAAGAATGAAGTTGTGTTTATGAATTATACAGACTGCAAGTGTTTAATAATGAAAATAATGACGGCTCTTGTCTCCGTGAATACAGTAAGAAACGATGGTAACTTTAGCAACATGCTAACGAAACATTTAGAAAGACAATTTACAAATATCACTAAAAATATCATGTAATCATGGATCATGTCAGTTATTATCGCTCCATCTGCCATTTTTCGCTATTGTTCTTGCTTGCTTACCTAGTCTGATGATTCAGCTGTGCACATCCAGACGTTAATACTGCCTTGCCTTGAACATGGGCTGGTATATGCATAAATTTGGGGGCGTACATATTAATGATCCCGACTGTTGCGTAACAGTCAGTGTTATGTTGAGATTCGCCTGTTCTTCGGAGGTCTTTTAAACAAATGAGATTTACATAAGGAGGAGAAAACAATGGAGTTTGAGACTCACTGTATATCATTTCCATGTACTGAACTCTTGTTATTCAACTATGCCAAGGTAAAATTCAATTTTCAATTCTATGGCACCTTTAATGGTAGTGATGTTGAAGTCATGTGACTGTGGTGTAGTTTGTTTATAGCCTACGTTTAGCTTTTTACTGCTAGTGATTGTATTTAGGCTGCAAAATTGATAAAAGTTGTGTTTATTTAAAGGGACAGTTCACCCAAAAATGAAAATTCTGTCATTAATTACTCACCCTCATGTTGTTTCACACCTGTAAGACCTTCATTTATCGTTGGAACACAAATGAAGATCTTTTTAATGAAATCTGAGCGCTTTCTGTCTCTTGATGCTTCAAAATGTTCATAAAGAGATCGTGAAACTGATCCATACGATTTGAGCGGTTTAGTCCAAATTTTCTGAAGAGACTTGATTGTTTTATATGATGAACAGATTTAGTAATTAATGACAGAATTTTCATTTTTGGGTGAACTATCATGAATGACTCATACATTTTGTTGGTCACAGAGCTTATTTTCTGCATAAATCCAAAAGCCAACTGAAAAAACCTATTGGAGTTTTGTTGAGGGAACCAGGGTGATGCAAACTTACAAAATACATCACTGCTGCGATCTACGGCATAGTTTTTTTGGTTTGTTTTTTACTTTTGCATTACTTTTTTGGTGCCACTAGAAAGACTACTATTACAAAAGTTATACACGAATGAGTCATGTATGTTTTTACCTTTAACCAGTCTCCATAATGGACCTGTCCACCCACATAGGACACATATGAGCTGAGGGCCAAGTGAATGGCAGCAGCCAGAGCGAACCATCTTCTCTTCACCCCAAAGGACATGAAGCTGGCACACAACACCGCAGCTCCCAAGTCTATGTACAGGTAAGGCACCTGGATGTCTGGCTTCCTAAATAAGGAAGAAAAAGGATGGATATCAGCTACATTTAACATTTTGGCAACTTTATGTGGGGAGGTGGAGGTGGGGGTCTTTGTCAATTCTTTGAATGAAATTTAAAGGCATTGCAAAACCGCAGTTTACGCATGATGATGCACGAACAGGTCTGTCAAATCCAGTTTAAGCACAAGCACTTTCATTATGAATATTCTTTTGTTAAATGACTGCATGATACACGTGTTTATACTGCATCACTGCAGGCGATCTACTGAGCTTTTCACGTACCGTTTCACATCCGCGCGCTCCGCAAACAGCATCAACATGCTGAAGCAGTTCCAGAACCCGAATCGGGTCAGGATAAAGGCTCCGAACTGCGAGAAAAATCTCAGAGCTTTTTTGCGAGTTGCAGCAGCCATGGTTCAGGATGGCGGAAGTATCGTCTCCTTCCTAGGGAATCGTGAACGAATCGTTCCTTTGAGTCGAATCTTTTGGTTGAATCAGTAGAACGATTCGTGTAGAACTTGTCAGCCAACAGATGAAAAATGAACTGTAGTATTGTTAAATCTGAAAAATCTTCATATGCAAACATTTAACATTGTAATGCAATTATGCTTACTATAATGGATATATATGGATATGGATATATATATTTACTTTTATATAAAAACATAAAAAAAGTAATAATAAAAAGTGTCATGGGGTACTAATATAAAGTCAGCATAGTGGTTCAGTCGTTATAAAAATATCAAATAAAAACTTTGTAAAGCTTACGAACTTCTACACTCTTTATAGCTTTCAAAAACTCTACTGTCCAGTCTTACTTCAGCAAACAAAACCATAAAGTTGAGTTTTTTTATTAGTAAACTTGCATTAGTGAATGTAAAAAAATTATTAAATAAATTAAATAAAAGAAGTCTTTAAGTTCCTCTTTAGAATATTAAATAAAGCAAAAAAGTAAATTTTCCCATAAAACCGAGAGATGTGTTGAATGCCCAATATTTTAATTGATAAAGTAGGCCTATCTCACACCACAATATAGCTAACTGAATAAGTACAATTTCAAAATAAATTCATGATAGTTGTTACAAAAAGTTGAATCATAGCCGCAGCAAGGACGTAACTGCGTCATGACGTAATAGAAGCGTGAATCATTTATTTGAAACGAACTGTTCGAACGAACCGATTCTTTGAAATGAGTCGGACTGTCCGATTCTGCGCCTTTCAGGAACATTGTTGGCAAAAGTAAAAGCTTGCTGCTCGATAGTAACAGAGTAGTTTTCCTCCAGTGGGCGCAAATTCCCCATTAAACTGTATTCAAATATCAAAGTTGTTTCTTCTTTAGATTAAAGATAAGTACTCGATATATTTTAATATAAACCAGAATTTTTTTTGGAAAAAAAAAAAAAAAAAAAAACAAACAAACTACTGTAATCCACCCCTATGGTCGCTTTGAAAAGTATTTTACTTAATATGAAAACATTGTACATGAGTTACTTTAGCAGTAATAAATACCTGAATACAAAAATTAATTAACCTACCTGAATATGACACTGAAAAACAGCTGATTTTTTATCAGTTGATTAATTTCATTTAAAAAAAAAAAAAAAAAAAAAAAAAAGGCCCTGAAAATTTAACCTAGGATTAACAACAAACAATTTTATTATTTTTATGATGATGATGATTATTATTATTTTGGCTCTCTAGCACACTTGGATAAGTTGAAGTGCTTTTAGTGCCATCTAGTGTTTACCAGATAAAAATGCAACAACAGTGCGTATGGAAACGTCATTGGCTGCTTCTTATGACGCTGCTAACCATCCAGATTAAGTGTATTTAACAATTGATTAAGCCTTAATCAACTGACACCAAATATATTACAAAATACTATATGACATCATTAAGTCTTTATGAACTAAAATAATGCTTTTGTTTAAGTTAGAGATCTTTGAATAACACTCAGTCAGAATTCAATGACTTGGTATTCTGACTTGTTCACTCATAAAACTGGTAATTTCAATGAAAAGTAAGGTGTCCTGGTTCTGGAAGAGTGACAACTCCTGATATCTATGACCCATAAATCCTCCTTGGTGCCTGATTAGTCTTAGCTCAATTACTAAAGCTTTAGCGTGTGACAGTCTCTTGGAAATGGGAAGTCAGCTGTCACCACTTAGAGAAAAACATAATGACACGACATGTTATTTCCGATGCATCTCCTTTATTGTGATAAATAATTATTAATATGAGGTTGCATAGAACATAGAAACAATTATTGCTTTGTATCTTCCTAGTTCCTACACTGAATAAAAAGTTAATTGGTGGCAACTCTTTGGTTACCCACATTCTTCAAAATATCTTCTTTTGTGTTCAACAGAACAAGGTTCAAGGTTGATCAAGAAGAACTAAAATGATGACAGAATTTTTATTTTTCGATGAACTATCCCTTTAATGCATTAACTAATGGGACCTCCTATTATCCATTGTATCCTGTTCATTTTTCACTTTGATATCTGATATGCTTTTAATGAAAGTGTAATGGTAATATAACACCTCAATAATGTCACATTGCTTTCTAGACTGATGCGTTGCAGTAAAGCTCCTCTCCATAATGACGCCATAAAGTCACTCATCACGAATCAAGGCTTCAAGGTCCTCTTGCTAATTCTGGACAAAGGGGGCCTGACCCAGATCCTGAGAAACCGGCTTACAGGTGAGGCCATTGTCACAACAAGCTTATTCAGGAGTTACACACTCAAGTGCAAAGATGTGTCTGAGTGGAAGAACATTGCAGCTATAAACGTAGTTTGGAGTGAAATCAGTCCTGGTTCACTTCTCTGGAAATGTTTTCATCCATTGCCATGTCCAAAACTATCCAAAACAGCCTTTGTTGGCCCCAAAACACTCTCAATCATCAGATAACAGTCTTGTTTTTCCAACATGGGCAATGTGAGAAAGCACTGCAGTTATTAAGCAGATCGCGGTAAGAGTAATCCTGCGCTGAGCAGTTTATTGGGCAGTGATGCCAGTGGCTGAAGGCCAACACTCTTTGACAATGGATCTACGAGGAGAAACATTTGATATCGAGTTCAACCTTCATGTTCAGTTTAGGATCTAGAGACCCCAATATTTTATTTCATGGTTAATGCACTTTAAACATGAACTAGATAGAAAAGGTTTGTCAAGATGAACTTTGATGTTGGCTTGAGAAAGCCTAAACAGAAAAGCTTGAAGTTTGAAGCTTTTCAGTTTGACATTAGATTTAAAGCTAAAGTTTGAAGGTTTTGAAGGCAATAGTCAGAAAAGCAGACAGATAGATGGATAGTACATTGCTAACATGATTAGCATGTTGCTAGCATGTTTCTAACATGATTTAACTCATTGCTAGCATGTTTTAGCATGTTTTTAGGATTTAGCATCATTGTTACCATGTTCCTAGAATGATTTAACACATTGCTAACATGTTTTGGCATGTTTCTAGGACTTACCATCTTTGTTACCAAGTTCCTAGAATGATTTAACACATTGCTAACATGTTTTGGCATGTTTCTAGGATTTAGTATCGTTGTTACCATGTTCTTAGAATGATTTAACACATTGTTAGCATGTTTTAGCATGTTTCTAGGATTTAGCATTATTGTTACCATGTTTCTAGAATGATTTAACACATTGCTAGCATGTTTAAGCATGTTTCTAGGATGTGACATTGTTGTTACCATGTTTCTAGAATGATTTAACACATTGCTAGCATGTTTCAACATGTTTCTAGGATTTAGCATTGTTGTTACCATGTTTGTAGAATGATTTAACACATTGCTAGCATGTTTTAGCATGTTTCTAGAATTATTTAACACATTGCTAGCATGTTTCAGGATGTTTTTAGGATTTAGCATTGTTGTTACCATGTTTCTAGAACGATTTAACACATTGCTAGCATGTTTCTAGGATTTAGCATCATTGTTACCATGTTTCTAGAATGATTTAACACATTGCTTGCATGTTTAAGCATTTTTCTAGGATTTAACATCGTTCTTACTGTAACGAGGCGGGACTCAGGATTGGATCCATGTGCAAGCTTTATTAAAGCAGAGTTCGTAGTTAAACAGGCAAGGGTCAAACAGTGGCAAACAGGTATGGCAGAGAGCAGGCAGAATCATGAGCATTGAACAGGCAGGGAATTGGGACAGGCAGATATCGTTCAAAAAACCAGGAAATGATAAACAGTCCAAAAGGTCCAAAGGACAGGCAGCAGGAATCGTGCACGGGGAACAGACAGGATCAGAAACAGGCAGAGAGACCGGGTAAATAACGCTTGGAAATGCTACAGAGTAAGCCATTGCAGTTCAGAAGCCCCACCCACAAGTTCCTCACCCACCCAAAATTATAGTTATTACAAAATTTCCTTGGGGAATTCAATGGTGACAATACCGGGCTCGTGGGTTGCAGTGGGGTCTGTAGCAGGCTCGTGGGCAAGGAGCTTAGGTGGTGCCGGCAAGGCAGGGAGCTCAGGTGGCGCCGGCAGGGCAAGGAGCTCGGGTGCGGAGTCTGGACCTGACTCGGGCTCGGGTGCAGGAGTCTGGAGATGACTCGGGGTCTGGTGCGGAGTCTGGAGCTGACTCAGGCTCGGGTGCGGAGTCTGGAGCTGATTTGGCTATGGTGCGGAGTCTGGAGCTGACTCTGGGCTCTGGCGCGGAGTCTGGAGCGGACTCGGGCTCTGGTGCAGCGTCTGGAGCGGGCTCGGCGAAGACTGGAGCGGCCTCGGTGGAGACTTGAACGGGCTTGGCGGCCATCTTGTCCGTAGACACTGGCTGGAGCGGCCATCTTGTCCGTAGACACTGGTGGAGCGGCCATCTTGTCTGTAGACACTGGCGGACTTGGACTTGAGTGTATAGCAACCGGCGGACTTGGACTTGAGTGCGCAGCAACCGGCGGATTTGAGTGAGCAGCGGCCGGCAGGCCTGGGTGTGAAACAGGCCAGCGGGCCTGGGTGCAAAGCCGGTGGAGGTTTCGGAAGCCAGCTGCACGTGCTGAAGTCAGTGGAGGATCGTCCACACTGGACAACAATCCTCTCCGCTCTCGGATGGGTCTCGAGACGTGACGTGAATCTGGGTGATCAGCAGGAGACGTGACGTGACTCAGGGCGATCAGCGGAGACGTGACGTGACGTGACTCAGGGCGATCAGCGGAGACGTGACGTGACTCAGGGCGATCAGCGGAGACGTGACGTGACGTGACGTGACTCAGGGCGATCAGCGGAGACGTGACGTGACTCAGGAAGTTTAACTTGGACTTGACTTGGCTCACGAAGATCAACAGTGGCTTGACGTTGCTCATGAAGATCATCTGTGACTTGACTTGGCTCATGAAGATAAACTGACTTGACTTGGCTCATCAAGATCAACTGTGACTTGACTTTGCTCACGAAGATCAACTGTGACTTGACTTGGCTCACGAAGATCAACAGTGGCTTGACGTTGCTCATGAAGATCATCTGTGACTTGACTTGGCTCACGAAGATCAACAGTGGCTTGACGTTGCTCATGAAGATCATCTGTGACTTGACTTGGCTCATGAAGATAAACTGTGACTTGACTTGGCTCATCAAGATCAACTGTGACTTGACTTTGCTCACGAAGATCAACTGTGACTTGACTTGGCTCATGAAGATCAATTGTGACTTGACTTGGCTCATGAAGATCAACTGTGACTTGACTCATGAAGATCAACTGTGACTTGACTGGGCTCAGGAAGATGAGCTGTGGTTTGACTTTGTGTTGTTGTTGTTGTTGTGGCCGTCATTTTGTGAGTGTTCTCCTTAGCGGCAGCCATTACATGATTCACCGTGGTGTCACATTTCTCTGCGATACCCACAGTAAATGGAGAGATAACAGACAATAGAGCATAATCCAGGAAATGAGTGAGGGAGAAATGGGGTCCATTACAAACTAATTGTTCTTTGAGTGGTTGGTTAACACCCTCACAGAAAAAGTCAATGAGTGCACAGTCAGGCAGATTTGAATAATATGCAATGTCCAAGTATTCGGTTATGTAATCCTCAATCGATCGTGTGCCCTGCTTGAGACATAATGGTAAATAAGCAATGTCCATACTGGG
Source organism: Megalobrama amblycephala (assembly GCF_018812025.1). Classification (NCBI taxonomy): domain Eukaryota; kingdom Metazoa; phylum Chordata; class Actinopteri; order Cypriniformes; family Xenocyprididae; genus Megalobrama; species Megalobrama amblycephala. Next base: position 2,536,278 of record NC_063063.1, on the reverse strand, counting down.
CCAATGTTCTCCTGAAAAGCCACTGGATCCTTGTGTTGGCGAGGTCTTCTGTAATGAGGCGGGACTCAGGATTGCATCCATGTGCAAGCTTTATTAAAGCAGAGTTCGTAGTTAATAGAGATGGCCGATGTCGAAACACTGCTTCATGAAGCTCCGAAGCTTCATGAATCTTTTGTTTCGAATCAGTGATTCTGAGCGTGTATCAAACTGCTAAAGTCACGTGATTTTAGTAAACGAGGCTTCGTTACGTCATCACTGTTTCGAAACAGTTAGAAATTGCAATGGTTCACCGATAGAGGGCGATGATAAAGTGAGCCCATGAATCATGCAGATTCACTGAGAACTACTGAACAAGTGTCTAGGGCTTTACCCTATGGTTTTTACTGATCTCCGATCCGTTTTATACATTTGTAGATGTTTTAATTATACATTAGAATAATTAAAATTAATAGTTATTAATCTCTTATTGGCCTGTTTAGCTTGAGCCATGGAACAAAGAAACAAGCCTTTAAAATTGATAAAAGAACACATATTATATTATATGTAATGTAACTATGGCTATTTTGCAAGTTCTTTACCAACCTACACTTCACCCAAAAGGCCTGTAGGTGGCACAAAGACTTAAATTTAACCAACTATGATAACTTCGTTAGATGGTAAATCAATACAAAACATGGTTTTGGTGAGCGCTTTGTAATATGTATTCACATTAGATTTTAAAGCAACACAATTCGTTTGCAATAAGACAAACCAGATTCAAATTGCCCGGCAAATTCGTAAAGCAAAGAAAAATAATTTCTAGCTGATCAACATTATGAAAACTGGTAAAACCTTTAGGAACTTCAAAAGATAAAACAGCGAAATTCCTAATATTACTTCCAATATTTCCAAATTATGTTCATTTTCCTAGAGCGGGCCAATATCGTGACGATTATTTAAAATCAATCGAGAGAAGCAGATATCGTTATGTTGATAAAATACGATTAATCGTGCAGCCCTAATTTAATTTAATTTGACTTGACATTTGATATTCAATAGTATCCTTGACATTTATTCAACAGTGCTTTTGATCTGCCTGCATTGACACTATTCTTTAAAAGGAAAAATTATATACCAATTATCAATGTAAAGCTGCTTTGACACAATCTGCATTGTAAAAAGCGCTATATAAATGAAGGTGACTTGACTTGACTTGACAGACACTCTATATTTAATCTTATTAGATGATTGTTACGGTATACAGGAGACAGACACAGATGTAACAAGGTAATGGATGTTTATTTGACCACAGTAGAGCAGGTGAACACACACAGGTGAGTGAACTGGTTATATTGGAGTTTAAGCAGGTAGTATGAGGAATAGTTACTGTCCTTTCTCTTTGCAGGTAGATGTAAGTTGGAGCTTTGGGATCGCTGGAGCACAGAGGAGATCGCTGGAGAACTGAGGAGCTGACGGAAACACACCCACACAGCAGACGAGGCACACAGAGGGAAGGAGACACGCTGGAGACAGGTGAGTATACGAAGAGGAGTCCTTGAGGTAAGCATAACATGGGTATATGCGAACGAGACCGGACGTGGAGTGCTGTGTGTGTGGGTTAAATAGTGCTGTTGATGAGTGTGGTGATGAGGTGCAGGTGGTGGTGATCAGTATTCTGGTGATGGCGTGTGTTGTGATTGGAGGTTGGAACCTGACGTGTCTGTGACAATGATTAGTTAATTCCATTTGATTGATTTTACTTTCAATAAAACTTTTGCAATACATTGCAAATACATTGTTAAAGGGTATTTTTAATGCATGTTTGGCCTGCGTTTTGTTGCATTTCCACTGTTCTGACCACTAGGGGTCACCGTGGAGACAGGTGTCAGATTGTTTCGAAGCCTCGAATCATTACGGCACATTTGCTTCAACTGTTTCAGTGTTTCACGAAGCCTCGATCTGCCCATCACTAGTAGTTAAACAGGCAAGGGTCAAACAGTGGCAAACAGGTATGGCAGAGAGCAGGCAGAATCATGAGCATTGAACAGGCAGGGAATCGGGACAGGCAGATATCATTCACAAAACCAGGAAACGATAAACAGTCCAAAAGGTCCAAAGGACAGGCAGCAGGTATCGTGCATGGGGAACGGACAGGATCAGAAACAGGCAGACAGATCGGGTATAAAAAAAAATAAAATAAAATGCTTGGAAATGCTACAGAGTAAACAAGACCTCACTGTGTATGTGAGTGAGATTCCTTTATAGTCCAGGTAAAGAGCTTCAGGAGTATGTGGCAATAGGTGATTATTGGAGTGAGTGCTGGTGATAGGCAAGGAGGATGCTGGGAAGTGTAGTCGAGAACTGACAGGATTCGTGACACTTACCATGTTTCTAGCATTAACACATTGCTATTATGTTTTAGCATGTTTCTAGGATTTAGCATCGTTGTTACCATGTTTTAGCATAAACACATTGCTAGTATGTTTTAGCATGTTTCTAGGATTTAGTCATTGTTACCATGTTTCTAGAATGATTTAACACATTGTTTGCAAGTTTAAGCATTTTTCTAGGATTTAACATCATTGTTACCATGTTTCTAGAATGATTTAACACATTGTTACCATGTTTCTAGAATGATTTAACACATTGTTACCATGTTTCTAGAATGATTTAACACATTGTTACCATGTTTCTAGAATGATTTAACACATTGCTAGTATGTTTTAACATGTTTCTAGGATTTAGCATCATTCTTACCATGTTTCTAGAATGATTTAACACATTGTTAGCATGTTTCTAGGATTTAACATTGTTGTTACCATGTTTCTAGAATGATTTAACACATTTCTAGCATGTTTTAGCTTTTTTCTAGGATTTAGCATCGTTCTTAAGACCAATGTTTCTAGCATTAACACATTGCTTAGTATGTTTTAGCATGTTTCTAGGATTTAGCATCGTTGTTACCATGTTTCTAGAATGATTTAACACATTGCTGGCATGTTTAAACATTTTTCTAGGATTTAGCATTGTTGTTACCATGCTTCTAGAATGTTTTAACTCATTGCTAGTATGTTTTAGCATTTTGCTAGGATTTAGCATTGTTCTTACCATGTTTCTAGCATTAACACATTGCTGGCATGTTTAAGCATTTTTCTAGGATTTAGCATTGTTGTTACCATGTTTCTAGAATGTTTTAACTCATTGCTAGTATGTTTTAGCATGTTTTTAGGATTTAGCATCGTTCTTACCATGTTTCTAGCATTAACTCATTGCTAGCATGTTTTAGCATGTTTCTAGGATTTAGCATTGTTCTTACCATGTTTCTAGCATTAACACATTGCTAGTATGTTTTAGCATGTTTCTAGGATTTAGCATCATTGTTACCATGTTTCTAGAATGATTTAACACATTGTTAGCATGTTTCTAGGATTTAACATTGTTTTAACACATTGCTTGCATGTTTTAGCATGTTTCATTTAACATCGTTTCCATGTTTCTAGAATGATTTAACACATTGCTAGCATGTTTTAGCTTTTTTCTAGGATTTAGCATCGTTCTTACCATGTTTCTAGCATTAACACATTGCTGGCATGTTTAAGCATTTTTCTAGGATTTAGCATTGTTGTTACCATGTTTCTAGAATGTTTTAACTCATTGCTAGTATATTTTAGCATGTTTCTAGGATTTAGCATCGTTCTTACCATGTTTCTAGCATTAACTCATTGCTAGTATGTTTTAGCATGTTTCTAGGATTTAGCATTGTTCTTACCATGTTTCTAGCATTAACACATTGCTAGTATGTTTTAGCATGTTTCTAGGATTTAGCATCATTGTTACCATGTTTCTAGAATGATTTAACACATTGTTAGCATGTTTCTAGGATTTAACATTGTTGTTACCATGTTTCTAGAATGGTTTAACACATTGCTTGCATGTTTTAGCATGTTTCTAGGATTTAACATCGTTGTTACCATGTTTCTAGAATTATTTAACACATTGCTAGCATGTTTTAGCTTTTTTCTAGGATTTAGCATCGTTCTTACTATGTTTCTAGCATTAAGTTCAATTTATTTATATAGCACATTTAAAAACAATCGTAATTGACCAAAGTGCTTCACAAGATCCAACAGAAAAAAACTGATTATTATACAGACAATATTACCTAGCCAGATCTAGGCTAAAAAACAAAGGTGACAGAGCATTTGCAGTGGCTGCTCCTAATATCTGGAATAGTCTACCAATTTATGTAAGAAAAGCTCAACTAAAATTGAAAGCCAAAGCATAGTAATGCCTCTTAAGCGAGGACTTGAAAGTTTCAATAGTCTGAGCTTTTCTTACATAAATTGGTAGACTATTCCAGATATTAGGAGCAGCCACTGCAAATGCTCTGTCACCTTTGTTTTTTAGCCTAGATCTGGGCACATCGAGGAGCATCTGGTCGGAAGACCTCAGTACTTTGGCAGGTGTGTGGACATGTAGAAGCTCTGTCAAATATGAAGGCGACAACCCACTCAAAATTTTAAAAACAATTAATGCAATTTTAAATTTAATTCTAAAACAAACAGGAAGCCAGTGAAGTGAGGCCAATACCGGTGTAATATGTTCACGTTTTTTGGTCCCGGTTAAAAGTTAACACGGTTAACACATTGCTAGTATGTTTTAGCATGTTTCTAGGATTTAGCATCGTTGTTACCATGTTTCTAGAATGATTTAACACATTGTTGGCATGTTTAAGCATTTTTCTAGGATTTAGCATTGTTGTTACCATGTTTCTAGAATGTTTTAACTCATTGCTAGTATGTTTTAGCATGTTTCTAGGATTTAGCATCGTTCTTACCATGTTTCTAGCATTAACACATTGCTAGCATGTTTTAGCATGTTTCTAGGATTTAGCATTGTTGTTACCATGTTTCTAGAATGATTTAACACATTGCTGGCATGTTTACACATTTTTCTAGGATTTAGCATCGTTGTTACCATGTTTCTAGAATGATTTAACACATTGCTTGCAAGTTTAAGCATTTTTCTGGGATTTAACATCATTGTTACCATGTTTCTAGAATGATTTAACACATTGCTAGTATGTTTTAACATGTTTCTAGGATTTAACATCATTCTTACCATGTTTCTAGAATGATTTAACACATTGTTAGCATGTTTCTAGGATTTAACATTGTTGTTACCATGTTTCTAGAATGATTTAACACATTGCTAACATGTTTTAGCTTTTTTCTAGGATTTAGCATCGTTCTTACCATGTTTCTAGCATTAACACATTGCTAGTATGTTGTAGCATTTTTCTAGGATTTAGCATTGTTATTGCCATGTTTCTAGCATGATTTAACATTGCTAACATGTTTTATCATGCACAACAATATGTTTCTTTCTATGTTATCATCCTTTCTTAGGCCAACATGAGTCATTACAATTATATTAATTAAAGGTTCCAAAAGTGTTTTTTTTTTTTTTTTTTTTTTTTAGTAATGCAATAGAAGAACCATTTTTGGTTCCCCAATAACCTTTCAGTGAACGGTTCATCAGTGAACCATTGATTCGCACATTTTAATAATCTGAAGAACGTTTAAAATCACTATAAAGAATATTTTGTGTAGTGTAAAGGTTCTATGGATGTTAAAGTTTCTTTATGGAGCCAAATATGCCAATATTTGACATGAAATTCATGCAGCTTTTAACTGAGCACAACATTTGTAATTGGAGATTTGGAAGACTCACTATTCTAATGTAATTATGCTGATGTGAGTAAAGAAGATGAACCATATAACAATACCATTCTGAACAATCCGCATTATCAAGGCTGTTTATTTGATCAAAAATTCAGTAAATTGTGAAATATTATTACAATTTAAAATAGCTGTTTTCTGTTTGATTATACTGTATAATGTAATTTATTCCTGTGATCAAAGCTGAATTTTCAGCATCATTACATCATTCAGTGTCACATGATCCTTCAGAAATCATTCTAATATGGATTCTTTGATGAATAAAAAGTTCAAAAGAACAGCATTTATTGAAAATAACATATTTTGGCAACATAAATCTTTACTGTTACTTTTGATCAATTGAATACATCTTTGCTGAATAAAAGTATTAATTAGTTTATTTTTGTTGTTGTTGTTTTTTTTTAAAGTACTGACCCCAAACTTTTGAACGGTAGTGTACATTTCAGTATTTATCATGCTTGGCTACTAATAGAATTTGTATTGATGAAAAACTTTGAAGATTGCAAAATCAATGTCTTGTATAAACAAAACCATGGATATTAAATGGAGCTTAATTGAATTGGTTTGAATTTAAGAAGCACAATACTCTGGTCTGCGACATGCACGGCTCCAGACTGTCTGAGGACTTCTTCAGTGTCGCTCGCAGAGCATTTCACTTTGGAAACAAACATTTTCTACTTCTACCGTCTGATTATGTTCAACCACTGCTCTGCTTCTTTCTTGTCATCTAAATCACATTGAGCTCTTTCTGTGCCAAAGTTTGCATAGATCCTTTCTAAGAAGATTTGTAGGCTTCCACAAGAAGTATGATTGGTTAATGACGAATGTGTCACAGTAATTCCATCAGTGCATAACTCTTCATTTTTCACAAGCAGCCTGTCCTATTGCCCTTTCCTCCAGTATTTCAATGTTGTTTAGAGGTTACTCCCATCCTCCTTGGCCTAATGAGATCAGTGGAGATTGATGACATCAGAGCGCAATCCCCACCAGGATCAATCTCTACACCTGAGAAAGAGCAAGGGGAAGGAGGGGGTCTGGACAACAGAAATAGAGAAGAAGAGCCAGATATCAGCGTCGAGTCTGTTCACAGACGCAGAGGACAGGAGCGGAGGAAGACCTCCACGCTGATGATCTCCTAGGAGACATCGGGACATTTCTCTGACTGCTGCAAGTCCCTCCATTCAACAGGTAAATGGATTTGTTTGCTGTTATTGTTGTTTATTTATTTATTTTTGGTCAGAATATATAAAATGTTATATTGACATTGAACTGTCAAATGAAAAATCAATTTTTGAATTTTCAGTCATTTGAGAAACAGCTTTTTGACATAGCTTTTTTGACATTTATTTTTTTTCCATGGCTTTCAATATCCCGTGACTCATATTGGCCTAAATTTCTTTTGTAACTAGCTGTTCTCCTTTATTTTTATTCTTTTTACTTTTATTGTTTCTCTAGTGCTTAAATTTTGTCGTTATTGTCGACTTCTTTTGCCTTGTAAAGCACTTAGGTCAACACCAGTTGTTTTTAAATGTGCTATATAAATAAACTTGTATTGTATTGTATTGTATAGTGAGTGACTAAACATTATTTTAAAGCTGACTGGAACAATATGTATTGTGAAAAGCTTTATACAAATAAAAAATAATCACAAGTAGTGCATTTTTTTCTGTGGATCTTCTTATGTGCTTTTAACAGTACACTTAAAAAAAGGTACCATCTAACTTAACTTATTTTATATAAGTCAAAATAATTAACATTACTGAATCAACCAACAACTCTATTTTTTTAACCTTTTTAAATGTTACATTTTTACAGTGTAGTAGCATTTTTGTGACTTTTTGTGTGGTGAATATTGAGCTTAATTTCACATATATCTTCTTCCGTTTATTTCCTCTGAGTAGACAGGATGGCTCGGGACATGTCAGATAAAGAGATCCTGAAGATGGAGCTAGACCAGCTGAAGGTGGAAGTGAACACTACCCGAATTGCGGTGAGAACTTCCATTATCTTTAAGATCTCTTTAAGAATTTTCCATTCCATTGCGCTTCTTTTCCATTGTTTTTTGCAGCGTCTCATGCATAACACAGCATTCTAAAAATGTGGCGCTCAAAGGAAAACGGGTCTCTAGACCTTTTTTACGGTTAACGTTCTGTTCGTGTCTGTTACGCATTCTGTGTGAGCCATGACAGGTTTGAAAGCGAGGCTGTGAGGAATAGACTTGCCATAAAAGCTGTAAAAAGCTCCTAGATCCCTTATAATTTTCCACAGCTTATGTTGTATGAAGTTTTTTTGTCTACTGAAATTCTGGGTAAGATATTTTTCCCTCACAGCCTCACTTTCATTTTCATTAAAAATCAAATATGGCACTGATGTGAATAAGGCCTATGGCCAGGGTTGCCAGGTTTTCACAACAATACGCACCCAATTGCTACTCAAAACTAGGTCCCTTGGTAAAATTCGCATTCCAGGGGCTAAATATCATGTTATTTCTATTGCTTCAACCCACGGACATGAAAAACAACCCATGGCAACCGTGTTAAAGTATCCCCTTTCCATGGGAAAGCCACGGACTTGGCAATGCTGCCTGTGGCCCTTCGTCAACATTTACAGCTAGATCCTCTGTTTGGTTAATTGTTTGCTTATTTGATTCCAGTCTGTTTGCAATCAAAGAAACAATCATCCTTAAACCATCACTCCCGATTCTTTTTCTCAGGTTTCAACAACAGCCCCAGAAATCATTGCTTTCGTTGAGGAGAAGTCTGGCGAAGACCCTCTGGTCAAGGGCGTCCCAGAGGACAAGAACCCATTCAAGGAGAAGGGAGGCTGCATTATCACGTAGCAGTGGCCCTGGGGGAACCAGGGCTATGTTCTAATATCTACTTTTGTATAAAGGTTATTTGTACTAGAAACTCTGAACCGTTTAGCATCCACTGTAGTTTTGAATATTATTCAGCTCCAGAAGTTTAAGAGGACACCCTCATGTCATTCAATACCTTTTATGATATGATGTTTTCTGTCTGCTTTTAAAATAAACTCATTAGCAATCTAAGCAAATGTCTTCCTGGTTCAAATTTCAGTATCAATGGACTACAGAGACACTAATTTGACTTTAAAGGTATTGTTCACCCAAAAATGAAACTTCCGTCATCATTTATTCACTCTCAGGTCATTTTAAACCTGTACAGTGAAAGTCAAAACCACTATAAAGAACCCTTTGTGCAACGGAAAGTATCTACTGAGTGATTTCAGGTCTTTTTCAATTGCATCTGATGAAGATATTTAAAAAAGGATTGTTGTTGGGGGGATTGTTGTTGGATTGTTGCATGAAACCTGGGGTGTTATCTTGCATTAGCACTCTGTATGCGTAAAGCTTTGCGAAGATTGAATCAGTGGCTGGTGTGTGTCATTGGCTGCTGTGATAACGAAGATTTGGTGTCAGGTCTCTCTGTCCCACTAAAGAGCAGCTGCTTCCTACGTTTTCGAGAACTTAAGCTCATTTTCTTATCCTCATCTCAGGATTGAGCCTTTCATCCTGTAAGCTCCTTTGTACCGCTGCCCCACTGTCTCGGTCTCTATCTCCTATTTAAATACTGAGCCAGTAATTGGGATGAACTGCAGCTCTTGAATGTGAGCAAAAACCCAACAACAAGTTACTTGAGTTTATTTTTGAATGGGTTTCTTTGTGTGTCCACGGTTTGATTCTGAATATATATTTTATATATACATATATAAAATATATATTTTTCTTTTTTACATCTCTTCAGGAATTTCGCTAATGCATTTTGAACCACTTGACAAAAATGTCAGTGCAAGTTGCTTCATTTAAGACAGCTCAAACATGCATTTTAGTCTGGGACTAGGTGAAACCAGGTATATATATATATATATATATATATATATATATATAATATACAGTGGGTATGGAAAGTATTCAGACCCCCTTAAATTTTTCACTCTTTGTTATATTGCAGCCATTTGCTAAAATCATTTAAGTTCATTTTTTTCCTCATTAATGTACACACAGCACCCCATATTGACAGAAAAACACAGAACTTGTTGACATTTTTGCAGATTTATTAAAAAAGAAAAACTGAAATATCACATGGTCCTAAGTATTCAGACCCTTTGCTCAGTATTTAGTAGAAGCACCCTTTTGATCTAATACAGCCATGAGTCTTTTTGGGAAAGATTTGAAGATCCTCTGCCATTCCTCCTTGCAGATCCTCTCCAGTTCTGTCAGGTTGGATGGTAAACGTTGGTGGACAGCCATTTTTAGGTCTCTCCAGAGATGCTCAATTGGGTTTAAGTCAGGGCTCTGGCTGGGCCATTCAAGAACAGTCACGGAGTTGTTGTGAAGCCACTCCTTCGTTATTTTAGCTGTGTGCTTAGGGTCATTGTCTTGTTGGAAGGTAAACCTTCGGCCCAGTCTGAGGTCCTGAGCACTCTGGAGAAGGTTTTCGTCCAGGATATCCCTGTACTTGGCCGCATTCATCTTTCCCTCGATAGCAATCAGTCGTCCTGTCCCTGCAGCTGAAAAACACCCCCACAGCATGATGCTGCCACCACCATGCTTCACTGTTGGGACTGTATTGGGCAGGTGATGAGCAGTGCCTGGTTTTCTCCACATATACCGCTTAGAATTAAGGCCAAAAAGTTTTATCTTGGTCTCATCAGACCAGAGAATCTTATTTCTCTCCATCTTAGCAAAATCCACGCGGGCTTTCATGTGTCTTGCACTGAGGAGAGGCTTCCGTCGAGCCACTCTGCCATAAAGCCCCGACTGGTGGAGGACTGCAGTGATGGTTGACTTTCTACAACTTTCTCCCATCTCCCGACTGCATCCCTGGAGCTCAGCCACAGTGATATTTGGGTTCTTCTTTACCTCTCTCACCAAGGCTCTTCTCCCCCGATAGCTCAGTTTGGCCGGACGGCCAGCTCTAGGAAGGGTTCTGGTCATCCCAAACGTCTTCCATTTAAGGATTATGGAGGCCACTGTGCTCTTAGGAACCTTAAGTGCAGCAGAAATTTTTTTTGTAACCTTGGCCAGATCTGTGCCTTGCCACAATTCTGTCTCTGAGCTCTTCAGGCAGTTCCTTTGACCTCATGATTCTCATTTGCTCTGACATGCACTGTGAGCTGTAAGGTCTTATATAGACAGGTGTGTGGCTTTCCTAATCAAGTCCAATCAGTATAATCAAACACAGCTGGACTCAAATGAAGGTGTAGAACCATCTCAAGGATGATCAGAAGAAATGGACAGCACCTGAGTTAAATATATGAGTGTCACAGCAAAGGGTCTGAATACTTAGGACCATGTGATATTTCAGTTTTTCTTTTTTAATAAATCTGCAAAAATGTCAACAATTCTGTGTTTTTCTGTCTATATGGGGTGCTGTGTGTACATTAATGAGGAACAAAAAATTAAATTAAATGATTTTAGCAAATGGCTGCAATATAACAAAGAGTGAAAAATTTAAGGGGGTCTGAATACTTTCCGTACCCACTGTATATATATCTCAAATTTCTCACCTACAAGTGGTTCAAAATGCATTAGCGAGATTCCTGAAGGGATGTAAAAAAGAAAAAAGTTAAACCCCTTCTGAAATCCTTGCACTGGCTGCCTGTTGATTACAGGATTGAGTTCCTGCTTATGTATAATCAAACAGCAGTAACTGGTCTAATTTACTCCATAATCCCTTGAGAAGTCTAAAATCTAAGGATAATAATTTACTCTAAATTCCCACAAATAGAGCTTTTCCAGTGACTGGTCTCACATTATGGAACAGCCAGCAGAATAACATTAGGATAGCTTCTAAAAAGTAAAGTTTTGTTGTTGTTTTTTTAATACATTGTGACTTTTTTTATGCTTTGTCGTTTGGTCTATGTTTATTCTGGTTCATACTGTACAGCACTTTGGTCAGCCTCATTGCTGTTTTTAAATGTGCTCAAGAAATAAACTGAACTTGAACTTAAACTGTTGGCACTTCCGGCAGTGGACAGGGGTCAGCATGGGCACCCTGACTGGTGTGCAGCTATGAAGCTCCATACGAAGAAACTGTGATGCACTGTGTATTCTGACACCTTTCTATCAGAACCAGCATTAACTTCTTGAGCAATATGAGCTACAGTAGCTCGTCTGTTGGATCGGACCATATGGGCCAGCCTTCGCTCCCCACGTGCATCAATGAGCCTCGGCCGCCCATGACACTGTCGCCCGGTTCACCACTGTTCCTTCCTTGGACCACTTTTGATAGATACTGACCACTGCAGACCGGGAACACCCACAAGAGCTGCAGTTTTGGAGATGCTCTGACCCAGTCGTCAATCACAATTTGGCCCAATAATCAAGGAACTTTGCTGCCGTACCATGGGTGCAGCAGGCGCAATGTTATTACGCAGTGCCTCTCACAAATGTCTCTATGATTGCAAGGCACGCTCCCTGTGCAAACAGGGGGTCACAGAAAATCGCAACTTTTCATTTTCCGTTGGTCTTAGTACATGATGTAACTACAGAAGAGTCAAATTTTAAATAGGAAAAATATTGAAACTTTTTGGTAATTTTTGAGCGAGATGCTAACGGTCTAATCAGATTCAATGAACTATGCTAAGCTATGCTAAAAGTGGTACCGCCAGACCCGGAGATCAGCTGAATGAATTCAAAAACGGTAAAACTCAACTGTTTAACTCTAGGGGAGTTTTTCAAAAAAAGTGGAGTGCTCCTTTAACGTTGGCTAGCAGAAGTGCCACGCATTGTTTGTTGTTGTTGAGCGGTAGGATGTGAGCTGTTGGCACAACTTTCTTTTGGATCATCTTTTACCAGTGCATTCAATTCTACACTTTAGATATTCTACCTAACTCTGTCACGGGGTGGTTTACGGAAGAGGATTAGGGCCAAGCAATAATAAAAAAATAAAACCATCTCGAGATTAAAGTTGTTCAAATTTAGAGAAAAAACTTGTTAAATTTCGTTACATTTCGAGAAAAAAAGTCGAAAATAAAATGTTGAGAATAAACTCATTAAATTATGTTAAATTACGAGAAAAAACTCGTTAAATTTCGAGAAAAAAGTCGAGATAAAATGTTGAGAATAAAGTCATTAAATTACAAGAATAAAGTCATTAAATTATGAGAAAAAAGTCATTAAATTACGAGAACAAATTCGTTAAATTACGAGAATAAATTCGTTAATTTAATGACTTTATTCTCAACATTTTATCTCGACTTTTTTCTCGAAATGTAACAAAATTTTTCTCATAATTTAACGAATTTGTTCTCGTAATTTAACGACTTTTTTCTCGTAATTTAATGACTTTATTCTCAACATTTTATCTCGACTTTTTTCTCGAAAATTTAATGAACATTTTTCTCATAATTTAACGAAATTTGTTCTCGTAATTTAACGACTTTTTTCTCGTAATTTAATTACTTTATTCTCAACATTTTATCTCGACTTTTTTCTCGAAATTTAATGACATTTTTCCCATAATTTAACGAATTTGTTCTCGTAATTTAATTACATTTTTCTCGTAATTTAATGACTTTATTCTCAACATTTTACCTCGACTTTTTTCTCGAAATTTAATGAGTTTTTTCTCGTAATTTAACGAGTTTTTTCTCGTAATTTAATGACTTTATTCTCAACATTTTATCTCGACTTTTTTCTCAAAATTTAACGAGTTTTTTTCTCGTAATTTAATGAGTTTATTCTCAACAATCTATTTCGACTTTTTTCTCGAAATGTAACGAGTTTTTTCTCGAAATTTAACAACTTTAATCTCGAGATGGTTTTATTTTTTTTTATTACTGCTTGGCCCTAATCCTCTTCCGTAGTAGTTGGATTTATTCACGCACATTAAAATTGGTAAAATAAAACATATTGTAAAAATTGGTAAAATAAAACATATTTATTAAAAGCTTTCTTTTCACATTTTTATTTACAGCATTATCTTAATAGGCTGTATATTAACTTATTGGGAGAAAACCGCAGGTCTATGTGAAATCAGATATTGAGCACCCCCATATCTCGTCTCATAACCACTGTGAAGGTTCGACTGAGAGATTGATAGTCGAATCAGGCTCCTCCTATCAAAGCATTGAATCATCGACTATTCAGGGTCACCCCTATTATGTTGCATAAATGTCAAAATCAGGCAGGCTGACCAGCACTTACTTTAATTAGGCCTGGAAAACCTTATCGACAGATGCATGTCATAAAGACATACAGATAAACACACAGGGCATGTACAAAGATGATTTGTCACAATTTAGTGTTATCTTAATTACCTTATCTGGTAATGATAACACAAAGTATCCATTTCTACACTGTTGCTTAATTTAACAAGATGAACACTCAAAGACATAAAGATAAAACATTTTGCTGATCATGCTACATGTAAAATCATCTGCATTCAAGTTAATGAATCACCTGTGCTGATCTAAGGTGCTTAATGATCGCTTTGAAATTCTTCTGGCAACATGAACAATGTTTTAGTGTTTATAGACAGTAACACTTAACATTCAGCAATATTATTGATCTGTGTCACATTTGATCTGTTTTGCTCCAGTTGAACAGTTATTTTTTTAGCAGTTTCCTGCATTTTCTTTGCTCTACTGTTGCCATGGTTATAGATATGTCTCACACGTGTCTTGTTAATTATCTCATTAAGTTAACTTGTCTATATATAACCCTAATTTTCAGTTGTTCTTTGTCAGGTCTCATCTTTTATGTGGTTGTTCTGTTTATCGAGTTTTGTTTCTTAAAAGCCAAAGAAGTGTGATCCTGAATTTATTTTGATTAAAAACTGATTGCAAATAGATCCAGCACTTTTATTTTCCGTCTTTTCAAAACACTATATTCTATTCAGAGCTGCTTTACAGCACAAGTAAACTCTGTTTACATCATCTGTATTGTATAAAGAGCTATATAAATACAGCTGACTTGACCTGACATAAAGTAACTGAGCAAAGTTACATAAGCTCACTTCTGGCATGAGAATTTGCCACTTTCTGTGTGTCACCTAATTCAAATAATTATATGTCACTTTTGCTGGCAGGGAGAGTTGAAGTGAGGATCTAATTGAAAAAGCGATCTTTAATAATTGAATACACAACACTCTGCAACTCAAGAAAAACCCCATAATAAAACGGTTAAACACTTGCAGAGACAAAAACCGACAAAGAATCAAATGAAGGGCTATAAATACAAAAGATAACAAGCACTTAAACAAGACGACACAGGTGAAGGTGAAATCAAAAATCATGGAAACCTTAATGGAAACTAAGAAAAACGGTTAATAAGTCTTTAGGCATTTACCAAATTTACACTGCAAATGTGGCACAGAAGCGCTTCTGAAGTGGCATTTAAGTGTCTTTACACAGACTGTTTAATGCTGATCAGAGGTGACAAATGCATTTACAAAGCAATTTTAACTCTATACCTTTATAATAGCGGCTGAAGTGGGTCAGAGCAGGCATAATTTGGTCTGGCTTTTAATTGCATTTTTACACTGAATTTTGAGCAGGCACAGAGCAGCCTTAAGTTTGTATGTGTAAAGATGCCTTTATGCTGAGTAAAGATTCACAATTCTGCTTATGGAACAAATGGAACTGGCGCCGCGATCGTTCCGTAAGTAGAATAGGGAAGGACATATATCGGCATAAGCTTTTTGAAGAATACAAAAGTGCATTAGGAAGGCGATCATTTGTGTTTATAAAGCATATACATTTGTATTTTTGTAGAAAATGGCCGATCGTTTTGCTGGATAAGACCCTTATTCCTCGTCTGGTATCGTTTAAAGCCCTTTGAAGCTGCACTGAAACTGTAATTTTGACCTTCAACCATTTGGAGGCCATTGAAGTCCACTATATGGAGAAAAATCCTGGAATGTTTTCATCAAAAACCATCAATTTCTTTTTGACTGAATAAAGAAGGACATGAACATCTTGGATGACATGGGGGTGAGTAAATTATCAGGAAATTTTATTTGAAAGTGAACTAATCCTTTAGGAAAAAGTAACTTTTAAGAAAAGTAACCATTAGATTGCAAAGAAAGAAATTACAGTATTTTACACCTCACAAGGAATAAGTCCATTTTTATTATGGTTACTTTTCTTATAAGACATCCTTGATGATGTATGCAGCCTTCAAATGCGCCCTCTGGAGGACGCAGCCTCCGAAATGAGACACAGCTATATCGTACTTTGTGTTGTTGTTCCAGAAAAATAGAAACCTTTTCTAAAATAGAATCATCACGTGTCACTGTCATGTTTTTTAGGACAAGAACTCCAATTAACATGGAAAAGATACCTTTTATCCCATATAGTTAGGACATGGTGTTAGCTGAAATGTAATTAAATAATGGTTTGTATTTTTAAAAACATCTATGGCGTGTCACTGTTGGCTCAGGTGATATATGTTTTCAGAACTTCTGTTAAGGTTTTCAAGGTGCGTTGTGGGACTTTTCACGTTTCAGTGCCCTGGAAGGATTTCGCGATTGAGACAGTTCTTAAAGTGCCCTGACTACTGTACTAGAGAGCCGATTGATTAATTGGATGTATGAGATGAGTTCCCAACCACAGCTGGAGTTCATCACATTAACTGTGGACATAATACACTAACATTTGACAACAACAATTAATTATTATTAAATAACTTGAACATTGAAATGATTTTATTTTGAAACTGTTTTTATTTTTTCCCTTTTAAAATGAATGTCAAATGAAACATTTTCTTTTTTGTGTGTGTTTGTCTGTGTTATGTAATACAAATCTTGTGGTTCAATTAAGTGGAGCAAATACTTCACGGGATTATTGTTCCTGAAACAAAGTAAACATTCATTGAAACTAACATAAATGTTTTTGTAAAGAGGATTGCTTTGGATCTGTATGTGGACTAAAGCTTGTTATTTCATATTACCACTCTTATCTTGGTTGATTATGTATAATACTTAAATGTTGCATCACCGCAAACTCAATTGCTGCCACCTTTGCTCCTTGCTTGCATATAAAAGAAGACTTTCAGCAAACGTCCTTGCAGAAGACGATCTGCTGTGATGCACAAGCTCATCTTCAGCTTAAATCTCTTCTAGCTTTCCTATGTGCAATAGCTTTTTTTTTTTTTTTTTTTTTTAAGAAAACTCAAGATTCGAGTAGGTCGATTTTAGACTTTTCAAAGTGAGCACAGAATCAGTTCTTCACGATGTGGTTGCTGATATTTTTGGTGTGCGTCCTGATTTGGGCTGCTGGAACATACTGGTACCTGTTCATCAAGCCGAGTCCATTTTCAGTGCAGTCGGTGAGACCTCCGGGACCTTTGGAGCTGGACCAGAGAAAGAGAGACAAAGTGCTGAAACAAGGTGAATAACCAGACATCTTTAGACACTGAACGCTTCTTTGCCCTGCGAATGACCTGAGAATGTTTTAAGCCTGTTCTGCTAATCTGCAGCATTTTGAAAGCGAATTCACAAGCTCATTTGAGTTAATCTTCAAATGCAGCAAACGGCTGTGTTTCTGCTGAATGCATTTAAGGAGCTTCCATCTCTTAATTTTCATATTTAAAACATTATAAGCAGTTAACCCATTGACACATAAAGGCTAAAACCAGGAATACAGTATTTCTAAATATAAATAAAGTGAAGTGTTAATAGTTTAAGATGCCATGAAACAGAAACTGCAATCATCATATATTCCCTATTGTTATGTATTTCCAAGTGAAATAACTTATATAGAATTTTTTTTAAAAAAAGGTAGGTTCACACATCATCAGAAGTTTCCAAATGAAGGGGAAGTTAATGGTTTTGATCAAAGATTATGAGGGCATGTGTTTTTTGTTTTGTTTTGTTTTTTATAATAATGTGCATGGATTAATCATTTATAATAATCATTTATAAGTAAGAGCTGTGCATGTAAACCACACTCCCCTTATTTCAAGAGGCGCTTTTGAGGGTTTGAGTCCCGCTTAGAGCGGGCAGTTCAAACTGGAGCGGTTACGTTGGTGCCGTGATCCTGGATAGGAGTGCGGTTTAGGGGGGTGAGTGTAAGTGGAAATGTATTAGAGTTTTAATTTACTCTAAATGCAATCAGTTGAAATTTATAGTGTTTTTTGACCCACTTATGATGCAAGTACATCTTTATAAGTCATTTCATAATTACCTTTGTTGTATTTGATGAAACAAGTGTACTGGTGAATGTACTGACAACTTAAATTTGTCATGCATTTACATATATTTGCAATTACACATTTGCAATTATGAATATGCAGTTTGTCAAATAAGTGTGCTTTAGCAGTCGAACACATCAAAATAAGTGTACTTTTTTGACCAAAGCATGAACAAGTTTATGAAAAATATGATTTAAATTGTACCTTAAAAACTTTGAATTTGACATTATTACAAAGTGCAGTGTTTTAAGAAATATATTAATAAATAAAGTGTGTTCTCTTTACACGTAAGTGGCCTATTATTATATTATCTGCAAATACAGTTTTAAAAAAACTGTTTAAGATTTGAAGTACACTACAAGTACACATTCAATACAATTAAGTGCACTTAGTCAAGCTGTAAAATCTCGTCTCGTCTCGACAAAATGAAGTAACATAAATGTGATATACTGTATATATGCACTATTTATTTTTATTTTGTTTTCATTTGTGCCACAGAAGTGTTTGAAATAGCACGAGTTAGTAAATAATTACATTTTTCCTTTTAAAAAAAATTCAAAGTCTCTTTTGTACATATCATATAGCCTAAAGTATGCGATATACCTTAAAAACAAGTATTATCGGATAATATACTGAAACGGAATGTAAAAAAGCTGTTTAAGGTAATCTAATTATGTAACATATAGATAATGCTATTATAAAACAATTAACATACGTGTCAATGGCTTTACCATATCTTAATTAGATTAGCCAGTTGGGATAACATTTGTGGTTCTCACACTCTTATTTAAAGTATTTTATGGCTTAAAAGATAATTCTGTATTCAGTGATATTTTGTGGCCATGTTAACCCCTTATCAGGCCTTTTCACCCACTGACAGCACTGCATGATGGGAGTTAACCCAGATCAGTATTGGACTATTCATTTCCTGTTTTTCTTGCTCTTGGTGCAGTAAAGTGTTACATAACGATTGCATACGAACACTGCTGCTTTGAAGGTTTTATTTTTTCATGACATGAGTGAGTACAGTAGCCTATAGACGTGTCATGTGCAGGGCTCTGTACGGGAACAGATGGCATCAAAAAAGGGCAGATAACGAATAACAAAGTATGTGTATGCGTGACCTTTAAATGGAAGTTATGAAACATTTTATTTGTAACATATATAAGGGTTAGTTCACCCAAAAATTAGTACTCACCCTCATGTCGTCCCACACCCGTAAGACCTTCGTTTGTCTTTGGAACACAAATTAAGATATTTTTGATGAAATCTGAGGGTAACAAACAAGGGGCTTATGGGTTTGGGAGGACATGAGGGTGAGTACTTAATGACAGAAATTTCATTTTTGGGTGAACTAACCATTTAAATAATGGGATCAAATGTTGACAAAGAAAATAAATGTATTATGATATCATAACATTCCCATTGTTATTTTATGGCATAATGCATTAATGTGTATGCTAATAATCAAAAATACTGGCTAAGTACTATACAGTAAGTAAGCACTGCTATCACTGTAATATTTCACTAATGGTAGTCAGATAAGTTTAATCTTTAGTAGGCCTATTTTTATGAAAAATAATTAGTCAAAATTAAACGTTATAATGCTATATTATATTTATTGTTAGTATTATGATTGTTATTATTATTATTATTATTATTATCATCATCAGTCATTTATTTCATTATTTTAGCTTCATTTACAAACGAAAATGTCACAGTTCCTGCCTTCCTGGCCAAACTTCCTCTTCCGCCACCTGGTGGTGATTTTGCAAATGAGTTTCACATGTGAATGGGTCGTGTTTACTACCAGGCCTTACGGTTAAAGGATTAGTTCACTTTCAAATAAAATTTTTCTGATAATTTACTCACCCCCATGTCATCCAAGATGTCCATGTCCTTCTCTCTTCAGTCAAAAAGAAATTAAGGTTTTTGATGAAAACATTCCAGGATTATTCTCCTTATAGCGGACTTCAATGGCCTCCAAATGGTTGAAGGTCAAAATTACAATTTCATTGCAGCTTCAAAAAGCTCTACATGATCCCAGATGAGGAATAAGAGTCTTTTCTAGAGAAACCATCACTCATTTTCTAAAAAAAAAAAAAAAAAAAAAAAAATACATTTTAACCATAAATGCTCATCTTGAACAAGCTCTTCTTCTTCTCTATTAGAGTTCCAGCAGTGTAGATGCTGCTAAGTGTATTACTGCCCTCCACAGGTCAAACTAATTGTTATATACTTGCACTAGCATATTGTATATGACAATTTAGTTTAAACTTTGACCTGTGGAGGGCAGTAATACACTTAGCAGCGTCTACACTGCTGGAATTCTAATAGAGAAGAAGAGAGCTAGGTTCAAGATGAGCATTTATGGTTAAAATGTATAAAATAATTTTTTTTTTTTTAGAAAATGAGTGATGGTTTCTCTAGATAAGACCCTTATTCCTCATCTGGGATCATGAATGCTTTGAAGCTGCACTGAAACTGTAATTTTGACCTTCAACCGTTTGGAGGCCATTGAAGTCCACTATATGGAGAACTAATCCTTTAATAGGTTAATAGGCATTTAGGTTGACTACCCATGGCCATTGTCTATATACTTACTGTATGTATTTTTAGGATTTACCAAGGAGAAGATTCCAAAGGATCTTGATGCAATTATAATAGGCAGTGGGATCGGAGGAATGACGGCTGCAGCCACACTGGCCAAAGTTGGGAAGAAAGTCCTGGTGCTGGAGCAGCACGACGTGGCAGGAGGCTGCTGTCACACTTTCACTGAGAAGGGTTTTGAGTTTGATGTGGGTATGTACTTTTTATATAATATATACAAAGAAACAAAGTATATATTATGCATTTTTGTTTTACCCAAGACCAAATATGATTGATATCTAAAAGTTTTTTTTTTCTTCTCACTAACATTCAGATATTAAAACTGAATAAAACGCATACAATGAAAATAACTAGCTGATTACCTTAAAAGTCAATATACATTGCTGTTCATGTGATGTTCAAAGCCTGTTGTGTATTAAATCTGAGTGAAACGGCTTCTCGAACAAGAACAAATGTAGGGCGGGGCTTGATTTTGTCCGTGGGGAATTGATTGTGGTTTGGCTATTGGTGGATCTCATGTGAGTGACAGGTTGCCCCGCCCCTCACACCAGTAAACATGATCAGAGATGTCAAGAGGGACAGGAAGTTATTTTGATAAAAGATTAGGAGGGCACATGATGTGCACAGATAAATCATTTATAATTAATATCGCAATATTCCATAAAAAATAACATTTGTCAATTTTGATTACATGGTAAATTTAAGAGTAACAGTGACTTCTCAGATTGTTGTATCGATATTAAACAGGAATATGGAAATAAAACTAAAGTTGAAATCATATCGAATGAATTCGATTTCTACTTCCAGGATTGTGTTATTTATGTACAAGCAATGTCTGTGAATAATATCATGGGATGAAGAACATATCTGCTGAAGGTCCTAAAACCGTTTTGTTTTTTTCCGTGTAAAAGGACTTCACTACTTCGGGCAGCTGCATGAAAACGGTCTGCTTAAGGTCGCTTTTGACCAAATCACTGAGGGTCAGCTGGAGTTTGTGGAGCTAAAGCAGCATTTTGACAGTATTATAATTGGCGACAATGAGGAACGGAGAGACTATGCCATCTTGAGTGGCAAGACTGAGATGGAGCGGAACCTGAAGAAGCAGTTTCCTGATGATGTCGAAGCTGTGGAGGAGTTCTTTAAGCTCATGAAGGTAGAGCATCCATCATCTCATGTTTCCAAAGGCAAGCTCACACTATAAGACTGACGACTACCTGAATCATGTGGTGCTCATGTCGTAACAGCGCACATACTACACAACACAACAATGATGAAGTGCATTAACTACAAGAGGAAGTCCCAACCAACAGTGGGAAAAAAAAGATTTCTCACATAAATTCATAAATTCAATACGTTCTCAGATTTGTGTGTTTTTATGGCAACATAACTATTAACGCCAATATGAATATGCAGTGGTCATGTGGTACAGCGGTCACGTAAATCCAAGCTCTCCGAATATTCCTAGTTCACAAATTGTAATTACGAGTTCTACGAGGACGTGAACGCTTTTTACAAGTTGTAATTGTGTAATTATGGTAGTTACAACAACATGGCGTGAACGCAGCTTTTGATTACGTTTTTTTTTTTTTATTTATACCGTCGGCACTGTGATTGGCTGGATTAGTTGCATCTTGTCATTGCATCACACACAACAAGATCACATGGCAATAATGTCAAACAAGTTTGAAAATATTGCAGTGTCTGTGACTGCTTGAGACTGGCTCTCTATGGAAGCTTGTTTCCGCCACTGAATAAAAAATAAATAAAAGTAATTTGTGACTTTTTATCTCACAATTCTGATTTTTTTTCTTGCAATTGTGAGTTTACATCTCACAATTATATATATATATAATATATGAACTCACCATTGTGAGTTATGAAGTCAGAATTGTGTGATATAAACTCGAAATTGCGTGTTATAAAGTAATTTTTCTCAGAATTGGGAGTTTACGTCTCGCATTTCTGAATTTTTGTCTCAGAATTGTGTGATATAAAGTCGCAATTATGAGTTATAAAGTCAGAATTCTGAGTTATAATGTCAGAATTGTGAGTCAGTATTTTTTCCCCCTCATAATTGGATTTTATAACTTGCAATTGCAAGTTTATATCTCACAATTTGGAGAAAAGTCAGAATTGTGAGAAAAAAGTCAGAATTGTGAGATATAAACTCGCAATTGAGAGAAAAAAGTCAGAATCGTGAGATACTCACAATTCTGACTTTTTTTCTTGCGAGTTTATATCTCGCAATTCTGACTTTAGAACTTGCAATTGCGACTTTATATCACGCAATTCTGAGAAAAGAATTGTGAGATAAAAAGTTGCAATTATCTTTTTTTTTTAATTCCGTGGTGGAAAAAAGCTTCCATATGTTTAATATGTTAATGCGGAATAAGAAAATAAAAAAGTTAATTGCGACTATTTATCTCACAATCCTGATGAGAGGTAGGGAATCTCACAATTTCCTTCAGAATTGTGAATTTATCTCGCAATTCGTTTTTCTCAGAATTGTCATAAAGTCTGTAATGCATGATATAAACTTGCAATTCTGAGATAAAATTTATTCCGTGGCAGAAACAAGCTTCCATATGTCAGATTGCATCTCTGAACTGATAATACTGTATATCAGTGCTGGATACCATGCTGCAGTTCCATTTTTCACCACAGATTTACATTGTAAAACTGTGGGGCGCTGTAGAGCTGGGCAGGGCTCAGGCACCCACTTATGCCTAACGAAGCCATACGCTAAATTTGAATATATTCTGCTCACTTAAAATAGTCTAGAAAATCGGAAAAATATTTGTTGCAGAATGCTAAACACATTTATACGGAAGAGGATTAGGGCCAAGCAATAATAAAAAAAATAAAACCATCTCGAGATTGAAGTTGTTAAATTATGAGAAAAAACTCGTTAAATTTCGAGAAAAAAGTCGAGATAAAATGTTGAGAATAAACTTGTTAAATTATGAGAAAAAAGTCATTAAATTACGAGAACAAATTCGTTAAATTATGAGAAAAAAGTCGTTAAATTATGAGAACAAAGTCGTTAAATTTCGAGAACAAATTCGTTAAATTACGAATTTGTTCTCATAATTTAACGACTTTTTTCTCGTAATTTAACGAGTTTATTCTCAACATTTTATCTCGTTAAATTTCAAGAAAAAAGTCGAGATAAAATGTTGAGAATAAACTCGTTAAATTACGAATTTGTTCTCATAATTTAACGACTTTTTTCTCGTAATTTAATGACTTTTTTCTCGTAATTTAACGAGTTTATTCTCAACATTTTATCTCGACTTTTTTCTTGAAATTTAACGAGTTTTTTCTTGAAATTTAACAACTTTAATCTCGAGATGGTTTTATTTTTTTATTATTGCTTGGCCCTAATCCTCTTCCGTACATTTACAATTTATTACTGATTCGGCTTATATAGAGGACTATGTTTGGATTAATATTTTGGCGCTTACAGACGAGCCGCAGCTGATTTGGAAATCTGTCCGAGACAGCAAAATCTGGTCAGAAGTCGTGTAGTGTGAGCTTGCCTCAAGCCAATCCGGGACCTCTGCCAGTGTTTGCATTGGCCATGAGTGGACTGAATTAATGGCTAATCCTACTATGTGCCTTCATGCCTGTCTAGCAAATCAGTTGGACAATAATCATGTCACCAAATAAATATTCCTTATTATGAGGTTTATTATGCATCTTCCAGATACTTATGCATGTAATACTAATAAGTTAAGAATGTTTTTCTTTGTTCTTGTCTGAACTTGTCTGCAATCAGTACCTCCACATTTTCCCTGTCGCAAAATAAAACAAAGTCAAATGAAATAAAATAAAATAAATTGCTTCATGGCCTTTCTGCCTGCAAATATTACCCTCTTAACCTTAAAGCTCATTACTCCTGTCTTCTCCTCTGTATTGTCCACAGGTCACAGCCAGACATGTTGCTCTTTTAGGCATCCTAAAGCTGATTCCAAAATGGCTGGCTCTCTTTCTGCTTAAAAGTGGCATCGCTGACTACTTCTCATCCATCTTTCGTCTATCAGAATCAAATGCCACAGAGGTGAACAACAGACTGACAAGCAACAAGGACTTGCACTTGGTCTTCTCATATTTCTTCTATGGTGAGGATTTCTGTACATTAAATATTGTTGTGCACTAAAAACAATAATATGCAATAAACTGTTTTAAATACATTAAATAATAGCATTATATGTCCATCTGTATCATCATATATTTAAACATCAAGAAAAATATCATAGGTTATCCAAGTATTTCCAGCAACACAAAAACTGATGCAGGTCAAAATGATCCGCAACCATCTAAAGAAGTGTTTGTTTGATCTCTGCTCCAGGTGTGCCTCCTAAAGATTCCAGCTGTATGATCAATGCTCTGATGCTGCACCACTTCAAGCGTGGCGCATACTACCCTAAAGGGGGCGCCAGTGAGATCCCATTCCACATCACTAAAGTCATACAGAAATACGGGGGCAGTGTGCTGGTCCGCGCCCCTGTCAGCCGTATCCTAGTGGATAAGAAGGGAGCTGCATATGGTGAGTACATATATAAATAAAGTCAGTTTCTTCTAATTTAGCTTTTATGTAAAGTTTGTACACTGCCCTCCAAAAGTTTGGAAACGCCCTAGAAAAGTGGACAATATTGGCATGAATCCTTTTTAATTTGCACTGATAAGGGACAACACAAACTACGAAAACACATTTTATTACATAAACAGTTTCGAAAAAACTTAAATGTTCGATTCCTCAAAATATCCAGCATTAGCAGCTATCTGACCTAAACTGGGTTCTAACTGGTTCATTTGTATTCTAAACTTAATTGACAATCAATTGTTGAAGCTATTAAGGTGTGCTGACCCAAAAATCTTTTACAAACCTGGGCCAAGTTTAAACCAGTAACCAGGCATCACAGCTGGCAAAGGAGCATGTACATATTGCCATTATTATGTAATCAAAATGAAAATTATTATTGCTGGTCTTCAATGATAATGTCAAGTTACCGTAATGTGTTTGCACCAAAAAATGTTAAGGATTTACGCTGATACCGTCCAAAACCACACTTTGCCAGGGGTGTTTCCAAACTTTTGAAGGGCAGTGTATTTATTGTGGTTTGATTGACAGGAGTGACCGTGAGGAAAGGTGATGAGCACGTGGAAGTGCGAGCTCCTATTATCATTTCCAACTGTGGGATTTTCAACACCTTCCAGAAGCTCCTACCTCCGGAAATACAAGTCAAACCAGGTGAACATACTCTGTGTGCTTCAATGAAACATCTTCAGATGTAAAACTGCTCTTGATAGACTAGATGCACTGTTTTCTTATATTTCAGAGATTCAGAGTCGTCTGGATATGTTAAGGCCCGGTAAAGCCTCGTTCCTGCTGTTCTCAGGGTTTGATGCGACCGAAGAAGAGTTAGACATCGTGTCCACCAGCATCTGGCTCTTCAAATCAAATGACATGGATGGCATGTCAGTATATATATATATAAGAAAATATACAGCTACTTTTGCAATATAATATTGTTGCATTTAAAATATAGAATCAAATTTAAAGAAAAAGTCCAAAGATAAGAAACAACCTATTTACCATAATCTATAAGGAAGCATAGATTGGCAAACTACATGAATCACTTGCACAAATCAAACACTAGGCAGTGCTCTTGACTAAACCATTCCCACGCACATCCCATCTTTCTGGGCCTGTTGCCATACTTCTGTCTGGACAGGGTTTCTGCTCTCAGTCCAAGAAGCAATTCTTATCTTCCTGCCTGTGGGAAAACATTTCCAAACTTTCCTGTAGTCTCACGTTGTTTTCTGAAAGAGCTGTATGTCAATTAGCACATGTTATATGAGCTCTTTATGTATACAAGGTGTGACTGCAGTAAATTGAGAGTGAACTTTCACCTGTAGGATGGATGAGTTCTTCGGTATGAGTAAAGACGAGGCACCAGAGAACATTCCCATGATGCTCCTCACTTTCCCCTCAGCCAAAGACCCCACATCACAATCCGTCACCCAGGTAACATCTTAACAGACGATCAACTTGTCGATGGTGATGATTTTTTTAGACAGCAGCTCTCTGTATAGCATTGTCTCTGCAAGAAATCGGCCACCAGGGGGCGCCTTCACCCGATTTTTCGCACACACCTACAACATTCGTACCATATGGTAGAACTCATCATTCTGAGTAACTTTGCCTCTAGGACCGCCGCTGTCCACCGAATCGTTCATTAAATATTGGAGATTATTTCAAAAAACAACTTTGGCGTACTAGTCCTATGTTTTTGGCTCAACCTCAATAACTTGTGAAAAGCTTTAAAAATTATATATTTTCTATGGTAAATTGCCTGTATTGGCTATAAATGGTCTGTTCCATCTATGATAAAGATGGTTACAGGCTTGCTAATTAAAAGATAATACCTTTTTACAAATGTGCTTAAAGGCCTTAAAGTGCCTGAATCCCGATATTTCATAGTTTTCAGTCACATGACTTTCACGGAGCCCTGGAGGGCAAAACAGCCATGTAACTGCAGCACAAGCCTGTCAATTTTCCATCTTAAAAACAAAAATATGTGAACAAGAAGCAAGTTTGGGCACTTGTGATCCATATGCAGCACCTGCAGTGATTTCAATCATTAAAAACACCGGGACTATTTTTAAAAAAGCTAACGTGAAAAACACTAGGGTGGGTTGCACCAATAAGGATTAAATTAAGCAAAGTTTAACACTAATCAAGGATTTGTTGATCTGGGTTTTATTTTAAATCAAGTTGTGTTGCACCACTTAATTTTAAAAACAGATTATATGCAGAAAGAAACCATTAGAATTAAAGGGCTGATCAAGCAGGCGGAGGGTGAACCGACCCTTAAAGTGCCTTAATGTACTAAAACAGTGATATTAAAAGATCAAATTCAGTTTAAGCCTTTTTGATGATGCATGCTATATACAGATGAGCAGATGAGCCCAGAATATGAATGCAATGCATTTTCTTTATTATGGTTTTCGACGCTTAACGAGAAACATTGTGTTGCATTAATATTATGTGTTCATTTGTTTGCTTGTACAAAGTATGCATAATATTTTTAATAAAGTATGCATAATTATGATCATTAGATCTTACTACAAACCTGGTAAAAATGACTGGCGGGCAATGGAGGAAAGCATTGTTTTGCTCTCCGGTGAGGCGTTCCCCTCAGGGTGTGACGTCACGTGAAAACTATCAAAAAATATTTTTTAATGTCTCTTCTGCTCACCAAGGTTGCATTTATTTAGTCAAAAATACAGTAAACCCAGACAATACTGTGAAATATTATTCCAGTCTTCAGTGTCACATGATCCTTCAGAAATCATTCTAATATGATGATTTGCTGCTCAAGAAACATTTCTGATTAGTATCAGTGTTGAAAACAGTTGTGCTGCTTCACATTTTTCTGGAAACCATGATATTTTTTCAGGACTATTTGTTGAATAGGAAGTTCAAAATAACAACATTTATTTGTTTTGTAACATTATAAATGTCTTTACTGTCAATTTAATCAATTTACTGCGTCCTTGCAGAATAAAAGTATTAATTTCTTGAAAAAAAAAAAATCATACTGACCCCAAACTTTTGAACGGTAGTGTAGGTGTGATATTAATTGCCTGTATGGGTCTGATATTAAATAAAAAACACTTAATTATTTAGACAGTTAATGTTCGGTGAGAATGTTACTTTTCAAGATATTTAAAGTCATCTGTTTGCATTTATGTTTTTTTCTGTGTGTATCTGCATAATCATCTAAATTTAAAGCATGATTCTGTTGTGCTGTTAATAATGTCATGCCATAAATTAACAACATACACATTTTCCAGGCAAGTCATGTATGACCATCCTGACCATGGTCAATTATGAATGGTTTGAAGAGTGGAAGGACACTAGAGTGAGGAAAAGAGGCGATGATTACTTCAACTACAAGATGAGATTTGCAAACCATCTCTTTGACTGGGCCTGCAAACACTTCCCAAAACTCAGAGAAAAGGTATTTTTTGTTGCAAATTCGAAATCTGTTATTTTAACATGAAAAATGAGTGAAAAAGGAAAAGTGTGTAATCTTTTCAGTGTTAGAGTACTTTTGTCCTATCCCTGTTTAATGTCAAGTTAGTCATTCACATGTTGACTGAAGAGTCTACACACGGATCCATTAAACATTGGGACACGATGATTGAATTACCTGTGATACGATTAAAAGGTCGAGCATTGAAATGTAGCTGGTGTTTATCAACAACATCTCTGTAAAACATATCATTAGTCTCATACCCGTGGACCACCCATAGCCTGTTCAGAGTATAATACCTGGAGAAAGTCATTCCCATTCATCTCAATGGCAGTTGCGTTGCTAACAAAGGACACCCACTTAAAGGGATAGTTCACCCAAAAATGAAAATTATGTCATCATTTACTCACCATCAAGTTGTTTTAAACCTGTATGAATTTCTTTCTTCTGTTGAACACAAAAGAATGTATTTTGAAGAGTGTCGGTAACCAAACAGTTGATGGACCTCCATAGTATTTTTTTCCATACCTTTGGTCACCAGCACTAAGATCCAGGTTTTTAAGCCAATCATCTGAACCATAAATGTCATGTGATTAATAACTCTAGAACTACAGAAAAGCGTTAACTGTAATAGCACCAATGTTCACAGCCATAAAGCCTTTGTAGCCACTGTCCTGACATGAAACAGTGTGAACAGGGGAAAATATTTCATTTAATGCATTTAAGAGGCCTCCAAAAAATGATTACTGTAATTAAATATTTATGATTCATACATTTAAAAAAAAAAAAAAAAAAAATCATAAACACAGGTTTGCAGTGTGTCAGGATGATACAAGAAGCATTTTAAGAAAGAGCTAATGACTAGATTTTATTAGGTTATAGTGGCAAATATAGAATGGCGCTTCATATACTGTATAGAACCTTTTAGAGATTCCCATTTTAAGGATTTAGTTTTAATTAATTAGTTTTAATTCCTTTTAAATTTTGATTACATTTTATGAATTGAACAGCTCGTTTAAATAATTAAAAAATTAAATAACCCGTTAACATGAAAGTATTATGCAAGACATTTCTTCTTACATAGAACATTTTTTGGCATAAAGAGTACATTAAAAATGTCAAAATCGAACATTGAATGTTTTTTTTTTCTAAGAGTGCACTGCGAATTTAGTTTGAGGCACTTAGTATTAAAGTTCATATGGAATGGAAATTGCTATATCTGAGTGAAACGGCTTCTCAAATGAGAAACAGCATAGGGATGGGCTTGATTTTTGTTGAATCTATTAAAGATTGCAAGGGCACATGGATTTAAAATAAATAAATAATGATGTGCACAGATAAATAACTTATAATATTAGCCAAAACTGTCAATTTTGATTTCATGGTGACTTGAGTTGAACTGTATGTTGATTAGCTTTGTTTTCTCAAAACTATGTCTATGAAACATTCAGTACTTATTACATTTGGATGGGCAGAAATTCCGCAGCATGGACAGGACTTTTTATTGGAAGTCAGAAAGGGAGCATGATTGAGCGTTCAGAATGATCAAACTGTCTCTGTGTGTCTCAGCTGGTGTATCAGGAAGCAGCCACTCCTCTGACGAACACGCACTACCTCAGCTGTAACCGGGGAGCCATATATTCTGCTGATCACAACTTGGGCCGCTTCTATTCAGAGGCCATGGCTCGAAATCGATGTGATACTCCCGTCAAAAACCTTTATTTGTCAGGTACAGTGTTCTTCCAGCTGTATACTATTTTCAAATTGGGGTCTGCAAGGTATGGAGCCCCTGAAGGGACATGCTGGTGGGAAAAGTATATAATAAGTCAATAAGTCAATGCTTTTGCGTTCCCTCGAGAGACTTTGCATTCGCTCGCAAAGCCTTTTGAGCTCTTTGAGCAAACGCAAAGTTTCTCAGCGGAACGTAAACGTTTTTGCGAGGGAACACAAAGTTTTTTGCGAACAACGCAATGTTTCTCAGGGGAATGCAAAACATTTGCAATAGAATGCAAAAGCATTGACAACTAATTGTCCCTCCATCTCTTATTTTTTTCCTTTTTTTCCATGTCCCTTTAGGGGCTCCGTAGCAAGGGGTTAAAGAGGGTCTGCAAAAAAAAAAAACTTGCATTACAACTTTATAAGGTTTCATTTGTTAAGATTAGATAACTACATTAGTTAACATGAACCAACAATAAAAAATACTCCTAAAACATGTTAATTTCAGTTTTTACAAAAACAATATTAAAATCAAAAGTTGTATTTTATTAACTTACTTTAACTTAATGTTAGTTAACTAATGGAACCGAAAAAGTTTTACCGAAAGAAACAACAACAAAAAAAACTAAGTAAATAAAATGTATTTTTAGGGCTGTCAGCATTATCATATGCATGTGTTAAATTATATATATATATACAGTACAGTCCAAAAGTTTGGAACCACTAAGATTTTTAATGTTTTTAAAAGAAGTTTCGTCTGCTCACCAAGGCTACATTTATTTAATTAAAAATACAGTAAAAAACAGTAATATTGTGAAATATTATTACAATTTAAAATAACTGTGTACTATTTAAATATATTTGACAAAGTAATTTATTCCTGTGATCAAAGCTGAATTTTCAGCATCATTACTCCAGTCTTCAGTGTCACATGATCCTTCAGAAATCATTCTAATATGCTGATCTGCTGCTCAAGAAACATTTAATGTGTACAATTGTACAAAATATTTGTGTACAATATTTTTTTCAGGATTATTTGATGAATAGAAAGTTCAAAAGAACAGTGTTTATCTGAAATCTAATCTTTTGTAACATTATATATGTCTTTACTGCCACTTTTGATTGATTTAATGCATCCTTGCTGAATAAAAGTATTCATTTCTTTAATTTCTTTTCAAAAAAATAAAAATAAAAATTCTTACTGACCCCAAACTTTTGAACGGTAGTGTATAATGCTACAGAAGCTTTGTATTTCAGATAAATGCTGTTCTTTTGAACTTTCTATTCATCAAGGAATCCTGAAAAAAAAAGTACACAACTGTTTTCAACATTGAAAATAATCATAAATGTTTATTGAGCAGCAAATCAGCATATTAGAATGATTTCTGAAGGATCATGTGACACTGAAGACTGGAGTAATGATGCTGAAAATTCAGCTTTGATCACAGGAATAAATTACTTTGTCAAATATATTTAAATAGTACACAGTTATTTATAAATTGTAATAATATTTCACAATATTACTGTTTTTTACTGTATTTTTAATTAAATAAATGTAGCCTTGGTGAGCAGACGAAACTTCTTTTAAAAACATTAAAAATCTTAGTGGTTCCAAACTTTTGGACTGTACTGTATATACTTATGATATATATAATTAATAGGCATTAGTTAGCAACAAGTATTTCTGCCACTACATTCCATTTAATGATCAAAGCATTTTAACTTGTTTGGGGTTTTTCTGTGCATTTCAGGTCAGGACATGTTCAGCTGTGGTATCGCTGGTGCGTTGCATGGTGGTCTTCTCTGTGCCTCAACTGTCCTAAACTATCGTGTGTACATTGACCTCATGCTTGTCAAGAAAAAACTCAAGTGGAAGAAAGCAAAGGAGACAGCGAACCTGGCTAAGCAGAAGAAGCAGTGATGAAGCTGTGCTGCCTCTGCAGTTTGGCAGGAGAACTGCACAGGAAATGTTAATGGTGCCTTCAAGTCATGTCGGAGATTGAACGCACATGAATGCATAAATATGAGTGGGAAGCTCTGGATTTTCTTTAAGACCAGAGTTTATGAGTGTGTGTCAGTGAGAAACATGGTGGAAAACAAAAACAAAAAAAGCAAAAAAAGTTAGCTTGCTTTGTTGTAAATAAAAAAAAAGCCTGCACAAAAATATAATGGCATTGTAATATAACAATATAATATGTAATGATAAAGTGTACAGTGGCTTCATAAATTAATTAAAAACATACAATTAATCAATTAAATTAACATTAATGAACTAATGAATTGATGCACATTCTTTGATCTAGAAGTAGAGTTTAAGCTGTATTTTTGTGTCGTTAATTAAGAGTTAAGGTTAAGGTACACCGCCTTCATCATGAACACGACTTCCCAACTCATAAATATGAACTTCCTAGGAGGACTTGAACACACCATATAATTAAATTGTAATTGAAAACAAATACATTTTTCTACAGAAACAAGAAATATTTATAAAAATGGAAGATTAGCCCTTAATTGTTACTTTGGGGTTAGTTAGTATACTTTAACCCATTATCAGTTAAATATTTTAATATTATATATAAACCTATAACATTGCCTTTTGACATATCAGATATTAAATAATTATATTATATTATATTATATATATTTTTTTATTTGACCTAAATCTCTACAATATAGAGCGCTGATGTATTTTTGCCTGTACGTGGCCACCATTAAGCTTCCTTCAACTCTTTCAGACTTTATATCCAAAACATTTTCTCTGAAAGTTTGAGTTAGAATAGCTTGCGAGAGCATGATTATTAACACAATGAGGCTGTGAAAGCGATTAGTGATTAGATGAGTTTACCTATTCATGTTTAATGTCCCGACAACCTCTGTAGTCCCATTTAGACACTTGCTAGCAACCTCCTTTTTCAAGACAAAAGAATAAAAAAAAAAAAATGATAAGAAGGTACTGATGTATTTTATGTTGTAGAACAAAACATGAACATATCTTTTTCATGTTTTATTTCAGGCATTTAACCAAAATCCCATTCAAAAAAACCATTGACTTTTGGAAGTTGGAACAGGACATGCTAAAATGCGCAAGTTTTGGCCTACAAAAAAACATATGTCATTCGTACAGCCCAGGTTAAGAGCTCAATGCAATAAAAAATAAGACTTAAACTGTCAAAGGAGCTTTAAAAAGCATTAGGATACATTATGAAAAGCATAAGATTTGTAAAACTAAGTACAGGTAACAACATCAGCGCATTACCTGGTTTTCAACCAGACCTCCCACCTTTAGCTCTTGTAACCCAGGCTTGATCCCCATGGATATGTGTGCACTAACAGGAATCAAAGGAATTGTGGGAAACCCAGACTTCCTGATTTAAGTGGACATTTCCCCTGGGATTCCCTTACAGATTGGTTGGCATAACACTGCCCCTGACGGACGTGTGTTTGGGGAGATATGAATGGCCTCTCTGTGATTCAGAGTCTGAGTCCAAATAACGGCTCTACTCCTCTACGCCTGGCGTGATATTCCCATGAAATAAATCCAGAAAGGCTTACAAAGTGTGTTCTATGCAAGTCAGATTCATAAAAATGAGAAATAAAAATAAAGCTCTTGTTAAGGTTGATTTTTCAGAGCTGAAAACATGCATTTATCTTTTATACAAATATCATTAAAAGCCTGTTGATAAAATGAAGTACTCCCCTTGTCTTCCAACTAAGAATTATGAAAATGTTTCAGGACTTGGATTACACATTTTCAAAGAGTCCAGAATAAACAGAAATGAACTTGTATAAGATGCAGGAGAAATGAGTTTGTTTGAACAAAAACCAAAAACACTTAAGAGAACCAAAACATAGTAGGAGTCAGATGAGTGAAATGGGCCCGTAATCTCACTGCATTTCATGGATGATTACAACTGTATGGCAGTGTGTATCAGGCCAAGGAAATGCGGTCATGTACAATGAAACATATAGAATGCAACACGAAATAGGAGCAAAAGAAAAACACAGAATTGAATGGTTTTGCTGTGACTCCTGCAGTATTAGATTTGATTTCCAAAACATTCCAATAGGGAATTCTGGGGGAAAATCATCACTTGAAGATGTGGTACTTTTTCTTCAAGAACCAAACAGTGGCTTTTATAAGATCTAGGTGATTGATTATATATGGTGCATCAGGTTTTGCTTAATTCTGCAGTTTAGGTTTTTTTTTTTTTAAATATGTTCAAATGCAAGTATCAATCAGGCTTTTGAGGAAGGTTTACTTGTTCATCTCTCAATCATCATTGTATTGCATTGCATTATATGTTTTATATAAACATAAAACTAAGCATTTAAATATCCTCTTAGACATTTTATTGGTGGATATAGAGTGATGATTGATATTTATATGCATGTAAGTAGTCTGTTATGCTGTTATAAATATAACATTGATTTACATTACAAGCTATCAGAATTTCATTTTACTATTTGGCTATGTAAATATCTGCGACTGGATCAAATTGCATATTTTTGCTCAGTTTGGGCCAATAAAATGCATGTTTTTTTTCCTCTTTGGGTGTGAGCTTCATATTCTTCATATCATACTATACAAAATGGGACCTATAATGCCCCTTTCACAAGATGTAATATAAGTCTCTGGTGTCTCCAGAATGTGTCTGTGAAGTTTCAGCTCAAAATACCCCACAGATCATTTATTATAGCTTGTCAAATTTGTCCTTATTTGGGTCTGAGCAAAAACATGCCGTTTTTGTGTGTGTCCCTTTAAATGCAAATGAGCTGCTGCTCCCGCCCCCTTTCCAGAAGAGGGCGGAGCTTTAACAGCTCAACAACAACAAAGCTGGAGAATCTCACGCAGCCAAAATGAGGATTGTCAGTAACGGTGTTCAGCCTTACATTGTTCAAACCGGAGTCGACACTGATGGAGAGACTCAGGAAGAAGTTACAACTTTTAGAATGAAACTGGACGTTTCTGAATGGTTAGTGGATAAATTGATGTAGTTGCTGTGGAGTTGATTCAACTCATCCACTAGCATGTGCCGTCATGTTCATCTTTTGTGTTGAATTGACCCTCGTTTGTGAAGCAGTCCAGCGTAAAATGACGGCATGACAACAACACTCTACTACAACAACTCTTCCTCTTCTCTAAAGCAGCCCAACATGGCCTCACCCCCTTTGTTGCGTGTTCACGGGGGCGGGGTTTATGTAAATTTGGGGGTTTGTGATATCACCAACCCGGGAAGAAGCTCGTTGTAGTCCCTACCAGCCATTTGTTGTAGTACTTAAAAGGGATTTCTGAAAAAGAAAATATCTCCCTTTGCATTGAACTTTGAGCGTCGTAACTTTGCAGATGTTGTTTATGCTCAAACAGCAACATTACACACTAACTAAAGTTAAAAAAGTGAAATCCTGATCAACCACCGCTTTAACAACAAATACACATATGCAAACTAAAGATTTTAAAGATCATTTAAAGAATTTAAAATATATATACTGTTTTTCATCTAAAGTTTTAATAAACCTTTCCATTAAAAAAAGGTTAAATAAGATGTCTAAATCTACTATTTCAACTCTATTAAAGGTCTGTAATAATGCAAAGGAAAAGAACATGCATGTGGTAGCTGAGCGAAACAACAAGCTCAAAGGATACAGCTGTTTACAATTGTGATCATCATCGTTGGAGCGTAGTAATTGGCTAAACACAGCAAATGATGGACACAGGGTGTTTGATGTCTCCGCCCTCTGCAGTATAAAGCTCCTCCCATGGGTGGAGCTTAATGGGTGTCTTTTGTCCCAGAGCTTTGCTGATGTGTGGAGGCCAGAAGATCCAGCTGGTTCTAATCTGAGTGGGTTGTTCAGAGGCTCCGAGCCAGAAATACTAAGAGAGATCACTGAGGAGAGAGAGGAAGGCAGGAAACTTGGTTTTAAATGAAGAAAGACTAAAAACTGTCGCATGAATTGTAAGCATTAATTACCAGTAGTATATTAACTGTGCTATAAATTCAACTAAAATGAGAAATGTTGCCTTGGAAACTAGCTGAAATAAAAGTTTAAGTTTCTTTTATACTTTATTTCAAGTAGCAAACATTTTTATAGTTTAAGTTTACTATAATAACCCTGAATAAGGAAAAAAGTATTAAAAAGGGAGGTTGTCTTTCCCAGCTGTTTTCTGTTCTATATCTAACTCATTTTGTGTGTTAACAAGAGAGAGAGAGAGAGAGCATTGTTGGCGTATGCAGCACTTCACTACAATCCAGCAAAGATTTTTCCATGTCTGTGGAAAACAGGCTAGACTCAAACACAACAGCAGAATGGCTTTGACCTTGGCCGTGCGACTAAAACAACGAAAGTAGATCTCAGACAACATTCAACTGAACAGGAGTGAACTGTTTTTATTAACAAAAAGTCACTTTATTCAGAAACGAGCAAATAAGATGAAGAAAGTTCAAAAAACAGGATTTCTAATGAACTATCTGTAATGACAAGAAGCTGGTCCTCATGATTGGTGGTGTTGCTGTAGGTCAGACAGGCTTGTTCTGTTGGAGGTGCTGCGTTTTGCTTCTCCTGCAGCTGACTCACAGCACTGGAATTCTCTCTGGCAGCTTCTCTCCCCTCCATTTTCAGCTGTTGGATATATTGCCTGGGGTAAATTTTGTTACATGCAGGACTGAGCGAGAAGGAGTGAGAGGAGGAGGCCTTGTAAAGGGAAACGGTCCAGTACTCAGGTTTATATACACTGAGATACAAACAAAGGAAGTGAAGTCACATTCTTCACTGGGAAAAACTGAACAAACATGGAGGGAGAAAGATATAAATTCTCTTTGCTCATGTGGGATTTGAAGATTCTTCACGTTCCTATTGGAATATCTATCATAATTAGTAATTCCAAAAGATCTAAATGGAATCAAATTCTTGGATAAACCTAAATCAGTGCATTGTTTTGTTTGTTTGTTTGTTTAATCTGAGTTCTACTGGATATTGTGTAGTTTACACAGAAATCTGTATCCTTGATTTTCTATACATTATATTTAATATATATATATT
Source organism: Megalobrama amblycephala (assembly GCF_018812025.1). NCBI lineage: Eukaryota > Metazoa > Chordata > Actinopteri > Cypriniformes > Xenocyprididae > Megalobrama > Megalobrama amblycephala. The sequence goes on along the minus strand of NC_063063.1, from coordinate 2,498,992 downwards.
TTTTTTACAGTTGGGAATCATAATAGTATCAGTTTTCTATTCATTAGAATCAAATCGAGGTGTTAGGATTCGGGTTAGTAGAATAAGTCGACATGTATTTGCAAAGTTACTTATAGTCAGTAGAAAGTCTGTTGGGGAGTATAAAAAAAGTGTTAGCAGATATTAAAGGGTTAGTTCACCCAAAAATGAAATTAATTAAATCATTTATTATTCACCATCATGTTGTTCCACACCTGTAAGACCTTTGTTCATCTTCAGAACAAAAAATAAGATATTTTTGATGGAATTTGTGGGTTACTGAATCCCACATAGGCAGCAACATCATTGCACATTTTGAGGTTCAGAAAGGTCATCATTAAAATATAGTCAACGTGACTACAGTGGTTCAACCTTAATGTTATGAAGCAGTGAGAATACTTTTTGTGCACGAAAAACAAAACAAAAAATAATGACTTTATTCAATGATTTTTTCAGTCTCCTTTGCAGTTTACATTGTACACACAGTGCAGCGCTTCCAGATTCTACATCAGAACGGCGACTCATTATAGGTCGACGTTGTTCATGTGAGCAGCACGACGCATGCATGTGGATGCTGACGCAGGAGCCGGCCAATAATGAGGCGGCGTTCTGACACCTGGAAGCGCTGCACTGTCTAATGAAAAGAGAAAAGTTACTTCATAACATTAAGGTTGAACCACTGTAGCAGATTGAAATGTTGACTATTTCAACAATGTCTTTACTACTTTTCTGGTCCTTGAATGTGGTAATTATGTTGCCTTCTCTTGGGGATCAAAAACCTCTTGGATTTCATCAAAAATATCTTAATTTGTGTTCCAAAGATGAATGAAGGTCTTACAGACGTGTGGAACGAAATGAGGGTGAGTAACTAATGACAGAAATTTCATTTTTTTGGGGTGAACTAACCATTTAAGCAGACAGTCTACAAATACTCTAATGACTGCTAGTTGACATGTACTTGCAAACTTAGAATGTTTAAAGTGGACCATCAAAATGTTTTTGTACTTTTTGTCTTTATATTTGTCATTTTTTGCTGCAGTATGATGCATTTGGCAGATGTTTTATTCAAAGCAACTTACACTGCAATCAGTCTAAACATTTTATCCGTTCATGCATTCCCTGGGAATATAGAATAGTGATACTTAAAAAAAAAAAAAAAGTTTCATCACAGCAAACTTTAAAACAGCTAAATTCACAGTGACAACGTGTAAAATCCATTCAGTACATCCTTCTTATAAATTTTAAAATTGTGATGTTGAAAATGTTTTACTACCCACAAACTCTGTATTTATTAGTCTTTGCATGGTTGAAATGTTACAAGGTGAAGACAGTAAAGCTCGAGGCAGGCATCACACACACCCCTGCTGTCACACACTGATCTGCTGCAGACAACAATCACACTAAATACCCCCTTTCCTAACAGACACAGCCCCTACTTCAACTAAATAACCACCCGCTGACAGCAAGCCTCACTTAAACCATCTCTGCAGTATCACATAATTGTATTGAAACAGTTTGGGTGGGAACTGCAATCACTGTATACTGTCTGCTAGTAAAATAAGCAATAAAAAGAGTATTTGGTAAACTATAACATATGCTGTATAAAAGCCATTGCATTCTCTGTTTGTGATGCCATATAAATATCTGATAAAATGTACCAAAATCCCAATGGCATTCAGACTAACAGCACGATTTTGAGTGCGATTACTCTTAACAGTTCGATACATGTTACTGAGTAACTTATATTTTAGACATCATATTGTGTCTATTTTTGCTCTGCCACCAAAAATCCAAATGAAACCACAGCGGTATTGGTGTGAATCAGTGTTTTTGAACAAATCGGCTGAGTGAATGATTCAATGACTCATTACTTGGCGCCACCCTGCAGACAGACAGGATACGTTCACACACTAAAGTCCTAAAGTCCCAGTGATGTTGAACTAATAATGTGTAATGTGATCGTGTTTACGAGTTGTTGTTTTTTATCTGCTGCCTGTGGGAAACGTGTGCTTGTGGGCGTTCGACAAAATGTCATGCATTCCAGTCAAAACATAACACGTAAAAAATTTTAATAGCAACAAAAGAATTATAAACCCAAATGACTACACCTGAATTCATATTGATGAAAATTATTCACTTGAATCATTTATTTATAGGCTACATTATTTATAGGCTACATAATCACAAATAAAGATTTTTGTTACACTGAGCAAACCATGAAAGTTGAGTGTTTTTACTTTCTCTATACAGACTTGCTTTTCACTTGCTGATCTCTACAGATTGCAGATGTATTGTCAGGGGTGCACATAAGTGGTGCGCATGCGTCGTAAAAATAAAAGATGCGCACCAGAAAACGTGGAGGGAAGCGCTTTTGAGTACCAACATTTTTGGGGATCGGTTCACAGGGACACGTTTACTTACTGGAGTAGGATATGTCTCCATCTCTGGTAAGATATCAATCATGATGATAAGTGTGTTCTTTAATTATGTGATTCTCGGATTAACTGCTAAGTTTAATCATCATACAGTGAAAGTTTATCATTTTGTTTCGCCAATTAACACATTCAAACGATTTTAAAAGTCGAAAGTGAAAATCGGGACTCTCGAGCTGTTATCTGTGCCACAACCGAAGCGCGCTTACACTGAGAGAGAGAGGCGCGTTTCAGACAGCGCTGGAACACCGAATTGATTCCTCTTTCACGTTTTACTTTCGCTTGAATGGACACATACACACAAAATTATGTCAAAATACCTGTCTCGGCAAGTATTCTCTCGGTTATGTCATTAGTTGAGAAAGAAACCGGATGTGTGTCAATATATTCAGTCTGTGCGTGCATTCCGTCTTAAAGTGACAGCAGCCTAATATTCTTGCTGTTGTCTGTGTCATTAATGTTAATAAAATAAAATAAAATAAAATAATAAAATTAAATTAAATTAAATTAAATTAAATTAAATTAAATTAAATTAAATTAAATTAAATTAAATTAAATTAAATTAAATTAAATAAAATTAAATAAAATTAAATTAAATTAAATTAAATTAAATTAAATTAAATTAAATTAAATTAAATCATCTATCCATGTTTGAGAGAAAATAAGATAGTGAGGAGAGCAAAGTGTGAGTACCAAGCAACATCTTCAGGCGCTCCCTTGTGCACCCCTGTATATTGTCTATATTATACTGTGGATCAGTGTTTATGACATGTTTCAAATCAACACCCCTTCCAATGTTGAAAAGCATGTAGCCTATCATCTAGAATTATTACTTGTATAAAGATGAATTTGCTCATAAATTGGGCTGGCAATCAGATTAAAGGGTTATGCTTTTGTTGAAGCTCTCAGAAATTTTTGTTTTTTTTAAGTAATCATTTTTACTAGTGGAATTCCAAGTGAAAAACAGCATTACTCGTGATAACTCAAGAAATCTCCACCAATCAGATAATAAAGACAAGACAGTTGTGCCAAAATAACTTTTGTGCCTTCCTACTTCCAGGAAGCACTGCAACTGATAGTTTGATATGCTATATGCTATATATATATATATATATATATATATATATATATATATATATATATATATGCATATTTTGCAGTCAACTTAAAATATGTAATTTCTATAAACACAATCAACATTTTTAAAAGAATAGTTTTAAATTTCTCCATCAGTTTCAATTTGAACTGTTTTTATTCCCAGTGCTTCAATGGACTGTAGTTCTTCCGTTATTAAAGCTGTAAACTGCGTCTTTAACCTTTGTCCTATTTTCAAATACTTTTTTGTTTCAAATCAAAGTTTGTAACCGTACAACTCTTAAACAAAGACTTTTTAAAAATCCATATGGAAAAAATTAATGGGGAAAAAAAAAAACCTTCCAGAACCAAAACTGCTTAAAAAGTGTGCAGGCATGGTTGCACTTTATTGAATTATCAGAATAACTTATTTACATAGAGTAACTTCACTTTAAAAGAGCAGACTGCAGTGTATTCATATGATTTTTGGAAGGAAACTCTCAGTGCACTTACTCATTTTAGAATAATGAGAATATAATTCAACTGAGCAACTAAGTTTATTTTGTCAGTGGGGATTGTGTGTACGAGTGTGTCTCTGTATCCGTTCTCTGTCAACTCTTCCTCTAGTGCTGAACATGTCATCCCAGTAGGAAAGGGATGTGAGTGTGTGTGTGGGAGTGTGTGCAAACTGTTTTCTCTGGACACACTTCAGTGCCTTCTTGAGCCGTAACGGAGGAGGTCTTACAGCTTTGCACCCAGACGGGGGTCGTGGCTAAAAATGTTTATACTGAAGCAAGGACCAAAATCTGTGTGTGTTTGTGTGAGGGATAAAAATCCAGTGCCACATTTTTGTTCTTTAGCAAAATAGTTTGACACCCAATGTATTAGCAAAACAGAGCTATTCTACTAGCAATAAGTGTATTATCTTGCAAACATTAACGCTTCTCTGAAGCATAATAATATAGAGTTTACTGGAAAGGATCTTTTTTATGGCTTGCAGTTGCAGAAGAGACCTTTTAAAGGCAGAGAGGATTATGGTTGAGCTGCGTTTAACCTCTGCTTATTTTATGAGTCATGATTCACTCTTTCCCTTAGAAAATGCTCAGTCTCTCTGTCATTTGTTTTTCTGCATCCTTTAAAGCAGTCAGATGCTTTTTTTCCGCTCACAAGTTAATAAATATTGCCTGGCTATAATATGTTAAACAACTATTTAAGTATAATAGAAATTGTCGGTAACACTTTAGAATAACTCACTCTATGAAGCATTAGTTAAGCATTAGTAAATAGTTAATTCATCATTTATAAAACATTAATAGACATTAGTAAGCCATTTATAAATACAGCTATAAATGCTTTGTTCCTGATTTATAAGCATATCTATAATGAGTTTAATAATTGTATTTTCATACTTTATTAATGATCAATTTATCATTTCTAAATTATGTATTACATTATTCACAAACCAGTAATTTAGGAGTTGTCAGTGGTTCATAAGATCATTTAGGAAGTGTAAGTAAATGATTAATAAAATATTTAAATGTACATTTATGCATCTTATTATTTAGACATATAGTATTAGTTACTCAGTGTGTTAATAAATGCTTTATTAACATATTCCTAGTGTCAAAACTACCTCGGTACTAACTTTAAAACATTAGAGAACAGCAGTGCAGAAGATCACTGAACCTTTAAATCTCATTTATAAAAGCTTTACAAAGCATAAATAGTCCTCACTTTAGATGAGCTCACGAAAATAGTTAACTGACTACTTCTAAATGTTTTATAACTACCTGAATTAATCATGAATTGCAGTAGGAATATGTGTTAATAAAACATTTACTAACACACTAAGTAACTATTACTATGTGTCTAAATAATAAGATGTATAAATTAATGTTTAAATAGTTTATTAATCATTTACTTACACTTACTAAATGAACTACTGACAACTCCTAAATAACTGGTTTGTAAATAATGTAATACTTAATTTAGAAATGATAAATTGATTATTAATAAAGTATGAAAATACAATTATTAAACACATTATAGATATGCTTATAAATCAAGAATAAAGCAATTATAGCTGTCCATTTATAAACTACTTACTAATGTCTATTAATGCTTTATAAGTGATGAAATAACTATTAAATAATGCTTAACTAATGCTTCATAGTGTGCAGTTATTATAAAGTGTTACCAATACTTTTACAAAAGATTTGTATTTCAAATAAATGCTGCTCTTTTTAATTTTCTATTCATCAAAGAATCCTGAAAAAAGTATCACAGTTTCCACAAAAATATGAAGCAGCACAACCGTTTTCAACATTGAAAATAATCAGAAATGTTTCTTGAGCAGCAACCAGCATATTAGAATGATTTCTGAAGGATCATGTGACAATGAAGACTGGAGGAATGATCAAAAATAATGTACACATTACTGTGCATGAAGTGCTTTAGTGTTAAACATTGAAAGTAGTTCAGTTTTAAGCAGGTTCACATCTCAAGTTCACATCTCAAGACATGACCAACGCCAGACCACCGTAAATCACGCAACAGCCTCTCGTAAATAACTGAACACAATGTTGAATTTCCACAAAGTCAGTAAATCACTGTCAAATTGTTGACCAGACAGTCTGAAAATCTCTCTTTGCTGTCTGAATAGGCTGAAGGGGCTTTAGCCCTCATTGTATCTTCTGTAAGTATTCTTCTTAATATTTTTTTATTATTCCAGCCCTATGAACGGTATATAGGAAAATGATGAAAAGTTGGCACTTGTAGTGATAGGTAATGAATAGTATAACTGACCAACTGACTAAGGACCAACTCTATAGCGCCACCACCAGTTAAAAATTCACTTTTCAAATGGTTATAAATTTTGAACCAAGAAAAATGAACTTGAACTTGATTCCTCTCATCATGCTGATCGCATTCAATATCTTCCATTAAGTCTCCACACATTACAGTAGTGGCCATTTTGGAAAGTATTGTTTTTTCACTACTTTTCCTTCAAATTTTGACAGAAATGACTGAACAGAATTTTGATGTAACATTTTGTTAAAAAGTTATGATGACGTGAAGTTATGGCGACCCAGAATTAAATTAGATGCTATATCTCGGCCAAACTTTGATCTATCAGAACGAAACTCTGTATGCTTCATCAGAGCGATGATCTGGGAGTCCATGCCAAATTTAGACACGGTGTCACCAACAGGTCATTTTTTTCATAACTTTTGAGCATTTTGTCAGAAAATCTTGGTATCTGTGTAAAAAAATCTATGCTCTAGGTGTCTGTGGATTCCTTGCGTTATGCCGAATCTGTGGATACCGATTTTGCCAGAAACGAGCCATAGGTCCACCATTTTGAAATTTGCCATGCATTGGAATATATTTTAAACTATTTGATATATCAGCACAAAATTGGGTCTTTGACAACGTGTCCTCAAGGTACTTGAGAATTTTGAACACAGCGCCACCTAGTGCTCCAGATCTATAAGGATTGTTGCAAAAACGCCTAGAACTTTTGAAAACATATTGTCCATATTTTGTTTTCTCTATGTCTTTACTTTTCTTGGCTTATGCAGATTATGACAATATGTCATTTTGAATTTTCCATCATTTTGTTTGTCTGCCATTTTGAAGTAAATGGAAAAACAGTTTTTTCCGCTACTCCTCCAACAAATTTTGTTCAAAATCTGATCAGATGATCTTTGGACTGAGCCACAGAGAAATGATTAAACTGATTTTTGCAACATGTTCTCCAGCCAATACGCCTATATAGGTCTTTGTCACTTCCCTGAAATACGACCCATAGGAGCGTTTACTAAAGTTGCGCACCCTATCGACAACAGGACACTTTTATTTTAATGCATTGTTCCCTGTTATCTGCGTCATATTTCGGGTTTTGCGTAGCTCATTTGGCAGAGCATTGCAATATATAATGGGTTCGATCCCAGGGAATGCATGTGCTCATTAAGTGTATATAAATCACTAAGGGTAGGTTTAGGGGTGGGGTGGGTGTAGTTGCTAAATGGAAATAGGACAAATGGTGTAAAAAGTCCACACATTGCATTTAAATGAACATGCATTTTAATTGGTAACGACAGTCATACGTCATTTCATGATGACAGATGTAACTATTACAGATGTAATTATTTTTATGCCAGCTAGAGGGCGCATGACTTTAAAACGTAAATATGGGTCATAATAAGGTGCTGGTTAACTGCTCTGGTTAACAGTCTGTTGAATGTGCATAAACTGAGTGGCGCACCATGATAAGCAACAATTGAATTGACCCCGTATCGCTGCTTGCAGCTATATTTATAAATGTGATTGTGACTTATCCCAAATAATTTGTTGAAAATAAATCCAGAATGTCATTGTCATTCAAATTCACATGAATGTTGTCATGATGTACAGAATTAAATCATTGTGTGGGGAAGTTGTTTACTTATTACTAAGCTGTGGAAGCTGATATTACATGTCTTACACACAAATGAGTCTCTCAGAATCGAAGTTTGTTTAACCTGTCATTGATTCTGATACGTGTCTGTGCTTGTGCTATTCAGAGACTGCAGACTCTTTAAATGCCCTTACCAATCTGTACAAGGATTAGATGTACATGCAAACTAGTGAAAAATAATTTCTGTAGACATACCGTGAAGTCTTGACCAAATTATTCAACATTTCACTGGTATTGCTGAGGGAAAAAAATGACACACATTGACCTCCTGTGACTAGTGTTGAGTGACTATATCATGTTAAAAATGACAAAAAATGGATGCTGATCATTGATCCTTTGTTTGCAATATGAAATTTTATCTAAAGTTTAAAAAATAAACATCTAACACAATAGTCTGGTTATCACCAGACCAAGCTCAATTTAAAATTGAACATTGGTCTGGGGAGTTTGCCATGTATTTCCTACTGCACAAGAGGCGTGATCAACGAGCATTATTCACGCAATTGGATAGTCCTTCAACCAATCAGATCAACGATCCGGGTGACGTACTTTGCAGAGCGATGCGAAAACTCCAGACAGGTTTACCGTGTCACAATCAGCTCCCTAGTTCAGTAGTCACATTCACTTGCATGATATACTGATTCACGACCTAGGGAACTAGGGAGCTGACTGAGACGCAGGTTTAGTTTGTATTGGTTTGTAGCATTGATCCGCGATTTGCAGAATCAGAAATGGCATCGAGCGATTTTTGCAGGTTGTGCAAAAAAACATGAAAGTGATCGGTATTTACACCCACTTGAGCAATTTGTTTGCTAACTAAAGAAGTCATTCAGCATCGTCGAGAGTTTAAAAGGCGACTCTGATACTGTTCTGGTTCAGTGTAAATGAACGCGGAATATAGCCGCCCTAAACTACGTCATTGTCATGACAACCAAAAAGAATTCCAGTCAGCTCAGGCGGCGCGAGATTCAAGAAGCAGGGAGACGAAACATATAGAGCAAATAATAAAAATATTGTCTACCATCAAGGGGCATTGAAGTAAAAGAGTCCTGTACTCACATCGTGAAGCAAACCACCAAAATAACAGCAGAGAATCGTCGTGTGTCATCAATCGCCGTTTGTAATCTTCCTATGAAGAGACTGTCGGATCAACGCTCTGCTACATTTCTCTCAGATAAGGTAAATGCTTAACACAATCGGCGTCGACTGTGATTGTGCATTGTTATTGTGGAGAGACGGGTAGATCAGATAGAGTTTGAAAGCTGCTTGCCGTCGCTTCTCTATCTTCATCGTGTTATACCCGCCAATAGCGAGCAAGGTGGATAAGCCAGTCTGTAATAGGTTCCCGCAAAAGTGTAACAGCGCAGCAGAAATGAATGTACGGGTTTCCAGACTGAGTTGCCGAGCGAAATCAAATCGCCGGCAGATCAGGCTGGGTTTACCCAGACTACTAACACAACACATCTGCATTTGAATTGTATTATAGGCTATTTAATGCAAAATTTAAACCGTAAAGACCCCGTTCACAACAAAAACAATATTAGCATCCACACCAGCGGACAATATCCTTCTGTTTAACATAAAATGTGCGCTGCAGTTTTGTCATCTGCGGCTTTAAATGCATGAACTCTTGAAAGCAGGATTGATTTTTATTGCTCATTAGCTGGGAAAAAAACGTTCTGAAAGTGATTCCAAAGATGTTTCGCTCTGAGCTGTTTTCATTGCAGTTGTGGTTTGGACTCTTTTATATTTAGAACGATTTTCAGAACTATATCTTTATCGCCCTAAAATAATTATAAAACAAAGCAATTCATGAAACAGCAAAAGGAAGAAGTTTGACATTTTGTTTCAGCATGCAGTCTGTAATGAACTATATACAATTACAATAATTTTATAACCTCTGGGGAAAGTGGGTGTAAATTGAGTTTAGTTTGGAGCAGAGCTGTATTTATGCCAGATTTTTGCCCTGAAACTGGCATTTTCTAGACAATAGAGGGAGATAGAGAGGCAACGAGAGAGGGAGGTTTTCCTCTGTCTGGTTCTGCTACTAAAACCATCTGGATGTGTCATTTGGGACTCTTCCCTGCAGTTGGAAAATTTTAGGTGTGCACATATTGGAAACATGTTGAAGCTTAGTGAATCCCACCATTAGCATTCATAAGCATTAGAAATGTTTCTGAAACACTTAAGAAAGCATTGTGCATGAGACTGAAATCAGGTTTAAAACAGAAACAATTCTTGTTTCCAGCAGTTCTTGTTCACCTTCATCTCCACAAATCTTGTTCTTGCCGTAAAAAAAGTATCCCTTTTATAGTGCCATCATTGTCATGAATCTGTAGAACTTTAATGACATGGCTCTGGATGATGAAGACCAACATCTGTTGGTTGGTTTGCGGTTATTTTTTACGTTAATGTTTCTCAAAATCTCTCCCAAAGTGTTCTTCTGACTCAAAACCAACGCAACCACTCCAGTCATCTACAGGCTCCATGAGATATCAGCTGATTATGAACAATTAATGTCCATTTGAATGCATTAATTTAACATAATGAAGATTTTTTGTTTGGATGACAACTAGCTTAAAATTTGAAAAAGACAACAAAAGTCCGAGAGAAGTTATAATCAAAATGATTGTTTCTCACATTTTCCAAGATACCAAAATAACAAGTTGTGCTATCCATATTAATAGCACTGTTCTGTAATTTTATGTATATCTTTTAACACATACACATAAATGTATTAAGTCTTCTGAGCTATGAAAGAAATATCTAAATAAAAAACAGAATTAAGCAAATTTCCTGTGGGATATCCCAGCTAACAGGGAACGCTGTCACAGCGTTCTGGCAAAGTTCTCTCAAAGTTAGCTATGAATAAACGTTCTTCCAGTAATGTTAATAGCGCGTTCTTTCACAGTTATCTGATATTTAATAATGTTCTCAAAATATTAGCACAAAAATGTTATTTATACGTCATTCATGGAATGTTCAAGTTGGAATGTTTTTAAACTGTCACTTTTGAATGTTCTCTGAACATTCTGATATGTTTATGATGTTTGCAAAATGATGAAATGAAATGTTCCCTTAACGTTCACCTAACCAAGAAAAAACTTTAAAACATTTAAAAAAAAACTAGTAATTTTAAATGTTCAGAGAACATTCAAAAATAATGTTTTTAGAACTTAATGGAAATATTAACAAAACATTCTTACAACATATTTTTGTTAGCTGGGATGGACCATCTGTGCTTTATCTACACTCGGGTAAAAATGTCTTTGTGTGTCAGAAGCAGGGGCGGAGAATGAAACAAAGACGTGGTGACCTGTCCACGCTCGCAAGTTGTGGTTCTTAGATTTTGAACCAGACAATTACCTCTCAAAGCAAGAAACACCAGCAGGCATAAAATGTCTTGTCTTCTAGCTTCATAACTTTTACAATAATAACAAGCTCCTGTTCAATGACCATCTTTCACCACAAAATGACATCAGTGGTTTTCAGGTCTGTACTCTGGAAACCATGCTATGTGGCTGTTTGTCTTTTTTTGCTCATATGCCAAAATAAAGTGTTTTAAAGAACATTGTATATGTTGTACAGCAGCCATCTTGTCTCAGTTTTTAGTCATAGTGTCCTGCTGTAAATGCTTTGTTATCTAAATGTGTTTCACACAGCGGACCAGCGCTTGAAGTCTCCATCTGCTTAAGCACTTCAAGATGTTCTAAACCTTAAACGCTTATGCAAGGAAATAATGTTCCCTTTCCCAGTTCTCCTGGTTTTTGAAAACAGTCAAAATGTTGCTATCAACCAAATTATCATTAATTTAGGATGATTAATTTTTAAAAAGCGTTGATTTTCTGCACTGTCTTTGTGTCTGGGAGAATGAGTTCAAGAATAGATTAGGTCTCAGACCAGCATTTCGACCTCTTTGTGGGGGAAAGACACTGAAAGGAAAAGGATCGGGTTTCGCATGAGGGGATGGAAAAAATAAGACTTACTTTGGCTAGTCTTAGAAAAAGAGACCTGAGACACATTTCATTTACTGAGAAATTGTGACTGATGTTTTTGATTTTCCTAATTAGCCAATGAGAAAATATTCAGTTTTTTTTTTTTTTTTTTTTTTTTTTTTAAATAGGGCAGGAATGGGATAGGGGGTCTGGTGTTTAGATCATTGTTAATTTTACCTGCTGTTTTACTCACAGTAAATATATAACACTTTCCCACACAAGCTCGAGATGTTAAATGTCTGTCCCCAATCTGTTGAAAAAGAATGCTTCCATTGTGTGACATTTTTGTCTTTTTTTTTCTTCTTCTTCTTTTTCTTTTAAATTTTGCCTGTGTTAATGCCAACTGCATAAATTTTGGAAGAAGTGTGTATTTTTATTGGTACTTTAATATTTGACCCTCATTTCCTTTTCATAATTACACTAGGGACACTAAATAGTTACACTCAGGACAAAAGGACAAAAATGTCCCCCATTGAAACCCATTAAAACTGAAATTTCTAATCCCAGGGCCATTTAACTATAAAATGATGCAGTCTTTGTTAATGGACTTTCATTCTGTTGGCGGGGCTTTAAAATTCAAATTTGTACTTTTTTTTTTTAAACCAGTTGGCACATTTTTTTACCCTCATGTTATGATTTTCTTTCTTTAGTAGAACACAAAAGGAGATGTTTGGTAGAATATTCATGCTGCACTTTTCCATGCGATGAATGTGAATAATAGAAGTTAGTGATGTCGAGATCCAAAAATGACAAAACCATCATAAAAAGTATAGTTATAGCCATTATAAATGACAATAAAAGGAAATAAACACAATTGTACAATTCAGTAAAACGTACAAAAGCAGTGCTCTACAGGATGTAAATTAAAATTAAAGGTTTAGTTCACTTTCAAATAAAAATTAGCCCACGCTTTACTCACTCTCAAGCCATCCTAGGTGTATATGACTTTCTTCTTCCTGAGGAACACAATCAAAGAAATATTAATAAATATCCTGATGTTTCCAAGCTTTATAATGGCAGTGAGCGGGATCAACAAGCGATGCATTTGTGTAAAAAACAAATCCATATTTAAAAAGTTATGAAGTAAAATATCTAGCTTCTGCCAGACTGCCTTCCGTATTCTACTTACGAAGAAAGTGTAAAACTCTTGCAGTTCAAAACACTTACGCTACGTCCAAAATGACAAAAAAAGCTTAACTGATGTGACGTCAGTTACGTTTTTTTTTCCCGTAACTTGAATACAGAAGGTGGTCTGGCGGAAGCTAGATATTTTACTTCATAACTTGTTAAATATGGATATTTTTTTACACAAACGCATCGCTTCGCTTCAGAAGGCCTTTATTAACCATATAGTACATTTATGATGGATGGATGTGGATGGAGACACTTTCTTCATCTCTTACTCGTTGATCCTGCTCACTGCCATTATAAAGCTCGGATGTGTCAGGATATTTATTCATATTTCTCTGATTGTTTTCATCAGAAAGAAGAAAGTCACATACACCTAGGATGGCTTGAGGGTGAGTAAATCTTCTAAAACTTAAAATTTTCATTTAAAAGTGAACTTATCCTTTAATATTAAATGATTAAATTTAACATAGCCCAATTCGGGAACAAGTAATAGTTTAATAAAACCAAAGATTGCCTGTTTTATGTACCCAAAATGAATTATATCTCATGTTTAACCACTATAAGAGCTAGCGGCAAATCCCCAAAGCACTGGCTGAGATTAAGCTGTTCTCGGCGGGTACACGAGCACTGAACGGCCGCTGACAGTCTGGAGCTCGCATCTCTAAAGTGAAAACAAACTGTAAAATAAGTGCCATGAGTCACATATTTCATGTCTAAACAATTACATTCTCACTCAAAAAAAAAAAAAAACTCTTAAAACTACAGTTCGTGGTACAACAAGTGTAGTATTTGTAAAAAATATGGTGGATTTGCTCAGCCGGCATGACAGTCGCTTCAAGCGGAGTGATACAAACGGTGAAAAGGTAGGAGTGCTGTTAGAATATCGCACGGCTCTCAGTCAGAGATCAGATTCGAGAACCAGAAACAGTCTTTTTGCACTTTAATATTCACAGACACTAGTCCAAAAATAGGGCTGTATACACTTAAACATATTGCAATATAATTTATTCATCCAAATTCTGTGACATTCCGTGTTATACAGTAAATTCCATTTTTATGACTGGATTCCGCGATTACATCCATATTTTTGACATCGCAGGGCGCTATGGTCTGTTACTTATGTGCACTATATTTTAAGTCTTCTGAAATCATACGATAGCTTTGTGTGAGGAACAAACTAAAGTTGAAGGTTTTTTTTTTCTTTTCATTCTCTAGGCTAATCTTGCCAGCCACTAATATGGTGGCTTTAGATTTACAATGACTTCAGAGCATACAAGTCATGAAATTCAAATGAATATTTATTTTGGGATGAACTATCCCTTTAAGAAAAACTGTTTCATTAGATGTGAGGTCTCCTGTGGTGGAGCTCTGGGTGTGGCTGGGAGATGAAGGCGAGGCTCCTCCAGGATTTTTTTTTTTTTCAATGATGGGAGGTGAATGGTGGTTGAGATAAGTGATCAGGGGTTTCAAAGGGGAACACACTTAAACCAGACAAGATTGAGGACTCAAGTAATGTAGCGGGCAGGTGGAGACAGGCAAAAAAGACTGTGTGTGTGTTGGTGAGAGAGGGATGGATGGACTGGTTTCTTTCAGTTTGCCTTTCCAAATTGAGTTTTTGAGGATGTGGCAGCGTGGAGCCACGTTCTGTGTTTTGGCTATTACATCACAACCAAACCAGACATAGATATCTGCATATATGCATGCCATAAAAGTTGTAAATAAAACAAAGATTATTGGAATACGTTTTAAAAGAAAATAGTATTTCAGTCTTTCTACACTCTCAATAGCTGTCACTGAGGCAGTAACCTTTTAAAAGGTACTAATATGTGCATTTTAGATACTAATATGTATTGTTTTGGGGTAAATATGATATGGTGTCTTTTTTTCTGCTCGTGCCAAAATTCTTTGTAATTGTGAAACTATTAGCAATTTCTGAGTAAAAATTGTTTCTGCACTTTCACAAACTGCACAAAACCAAATGCATATGATCATCATTTGCTTTCACTTATAATGTCTTCTCTTAATGTATTTGTTCATATCAGGTTTCCTATGAGTTGTGATGACTGAGGATGAATGAATACTGTGATATAGGAATGCTGCATGCTCAGTGTCTCGACATGTCCTCTGTCAGCAGGGGGAGGGACAGATGCTCGGTGTCGAATAGCTTACCTCAATATCCATCGTGTTGGGGTCAAGTCGATGTAAACAGTCATGATGTCAGCCTATAAATAGATCGAGAGATCTTAAGTGGTGAGATTTATGTAGCGCCATTGAGCTTTTGTTGACGTTTAAGAAGTGAGCATGATGATTATGCTTTCCTCACAAAGCTGTGTTTCATCCTAATTTAAGGGTTTCTTCTTTTATAACCCTTTATTAGTATGCTTTAATGCTCCCTTATGCCACTGTCTTTTATACATACAGTGTGATGAAAACAATTCAGACCACCAAGCAATTCTCACTTTTTACTGGAAAAACTAATTCTCTGCTGAATATTTTTTTGATGTTTTTTGTCTAACC
Organism: Megalobrama amblycephala; assembly: GCF_018812025.1. NCBI lineage: Eukaryota > Metazoa > Chordata > Actinopteri > Cypriniformes > Xenocyprididae > Megalobrama > Megalobrama amblycephala. Next base: position 2,483,366 of record NC_063063.1, on the reverse strand, counting down.
ATGTACTGAAAACACAGAAAAATATTAATTCCATTTAAAATATGTTTTCTATGTGATTATACTGTATAATGTAGTTTATTCCTGTGATCAAAGCTGAATTTTCAGCATCATTACTCCAGTCTTCAGTGTCACATGATCCTTCAGAAATCATTCTAATATGCTGATTCAGTGTGTTCTTACATAAAAACTACAGCTCTACAAAGGCAGTATTTTTTATCCATTGTTTCCGAGAAGGCAGTACAGAATGCACTGTGACAAGATTAGGATGAGGTGAAATAAATGTAAATGTACTGATATAATACCAATAATGTCAAAAAGTGTTGATCAAATCAATCTAGTTGTAAGGACACTCACAATTGATTTCAAAAATACTGGCTAAAACACACTCTTTCACTCCATGGCATGTGGACTTGCTCATTATGGAAAGTGTTCCTAATCAGTTATGTTGTTCTCTTACATTTAGGATGCTGTCTATGTAGGCAGTGACAGCGAGGCAGCTCATAGGTTTGGGAACTGATCCATTGTTTGTTGCTGGCCGCTTCTCCCTCCCAACAATGATGATGATGTGGCAGGCTTGACAAATGATGTTGCATAGTTTTTGTGTATGAAAACTTCAGAGGACAGAGACGTTTCTCCTCCTTTTCCTCCTCCTCTTGAATTTGGCCTCATAGAGAGAGATGGGAAAATGTGAGAAACTATTGAGAAGCACATACTGAACCTTAAGTTTCGTGATTCGGAAACAATCTTCAGTATACTTTTCCAGCTCACTTTCAGAGTCTTTATAATATGAAATTATCATCTGTAAAAAATTACTGGTAAAAATCAGCACCTGTGGTTGCCAGAACTAAGTAGCAACGCTTTGCAGGATTGAACTTGTGGTGAATAAAACTACATTACAACTATATTAAATCCTACTACTCTGTTTTGTTCCTGTATTACATACTGATAACCACTGTAATAATACAGGTGGTAAATGAGACACATGATAGCCTTGTTCTATTTGATTTTTGTGCATATCCGATTGGAATCTGATCATACTTGGCAAGTGTGAACAGAAAACAAAGGCAGGTGGATTTCAGTAGTGGTGTGTAATGCAGTCACTCCTACTAGCCACTTCTGAGTAATGGTTTGAATTTGATAAATAATATATACCTTTTTCAGTTCTGTCTTGAAAAAAGGCATCTGAAAAAAAAAATAATAATAATTGCAGTTTATGTAGTGTTGTCAAAAATATAAATTTTTCGATGCATATCGATACTAAAATACCTGAAATGCTTCCAATAATCATTTTTTTTTGCAGAATAGATACACGATAGATACCCCTCACTCACTTGTTTCATTTGCTCTGGATGAATATTGTTGGTGTTATGAGGCTTGAATTTCAGTGTGTGATTGTGCGTATTTTGTGCTCACACCCAAAGTGCGTGCACATAAAGCTGCCTCTCAGAACTAAATTGAATTATTTTTTGCTGCTTATTGCGCTTAAACAGTCAAATGCACACAAAATAATGTCAAAATGCTGGTCTTGATGAGTATTCACGTAAACACAGTCAGTTATGTTTTAAGTGAACATAAACAGTTGAGAAAGAAAACGCATGTGTAAGAGTATAATAAATTGTGCATCAGGTTTTAAAGTGACAGCAGCCAAATATACCTGCTGCCAAATATCTATATGGCAGTTTTTTTCCCCAAGATATCAATGTCATAATTGTGGCCAGTGAAAATGCTGACTGGCTAGCAATGTTGGAAAACCACTGACCACTAGAAAAAAAGTTAATGTCAAGCCCTGAAATTGTAGAAAATCAGTTTACAGTTTTTCCTCTGTATATTATAAGATGACTGCTGGTTTTTACTTCAAAAGTGGGCACATTTAATAGTATATTACTGTAAAATTACTTGTAAAAATGTCCTGTTAGATCTATCACAATTTTTCACTGTATATAGTAAGGGAATTTAACCAATGGACAGATTTTTACTGTAGCAGTTTTACAGTCTTTTACCATTTAAAGGTGCCCTAGAATTAAAAATTGAATTTATCTTGGCATAGTCAAATAACAAGAGTTCAGTACATGGAAATGACATACAGTGAGTCTCAAACTCCATTGTTTCCTCCTTCTTATATAAATCTCATTTGTTTAAAAGAACTCCAAAAAACAGGCGAATCTCAACATAACACCGAGTGTTACGTAACAGTCGGGGTGTACGCCCCCAATATTTGCATATGCCAGCCCATGATCAAGGCATTACACAAGGGCAGCCAGTATTAACGTATGGATCTGTGCACAGCTGAATCATCAGACTAGGTAAGCAAGCAAGGAAAACAGCGAAAAATGGCAGATGGAGCGATAATAACTGACGTGATCCATGATTACATGATATTTTTAGTGATATTTGTAAACTGTCTTTCTAAATGTTTCATTAGCATGTTGCTAATATACTGTTAAATGTGGTTAAAGTTACCATTGTTTCTTACTGTATTCACGGAGACAAGAGCCGTCGCTATTTTCATTATTAAACACTTGCAGTCTGTATAATTCATAAACACAACTTCATTCTTTATGAATCTCTCCAACAGTGTAGCATTAGCCGTTAGCCACGGAGCACAGCCTCAAATTCATTCAGAATCAATGTAAACAATATAACAGTATACAATACTCACATAATCCAATGTATGCATGCAGTATGCATGATGAACACTTTGTAAAGATCCATTTTGAGGGTTATATTAGCTGTGTAAACTTTGTTTATGCACTGTTTAAGGCAAGCGCGAGCTCCGGGGGCGGAGAGTGCACGATTTAAAGCAACCTGAATCGGCGCATTTCTAATGATGCCCCAAAATAGGCAGTTAAAAAAATTAATTAAAAAAAATCTATGGGGTATTTTGAGTTGAAACTTCACAGACACATTCAGGGGACACCTTAGACTTATATTACATCTTGTAAAAAAACATTCGATGACACCTTTAAAATGACAAAAAATTGTTTTACAAACGAATATAGAGCTTTACTGTTCGGTGAGATATACTCTATCTGATTTTAGACCCTTATGTGAAACAGTGAAAAACAGCAGAGCCAGTAACGGAGGAGGGGCTCAAGTACTTGGCCAGACTTTCCATTATGTGTCAAGGGGAAGAAAAAGACCAAAAACACAACCATGCTGTGGTCTGAGAAATGACTCAACTAAATATGGCCATCTGCACTTAGCCAATCAGGGGGCTTTTGCATAAGCTCCACCCATCCTCTATTAGCTTATTTTTCCACCATGTCTTTGTCTTACTCTTCTGAGCAAATGTGACGATGTAGAGAAAATGAAGTACAGACATGAAGCAGAAGCTGAGTTACTGTGATCATGTGACCTTCAGGAATCACTGTGGGCTGGTGCAGTCCAAAATGTTATCTGTAACACTTATCATGTGTCATGTTTTAAAAATGTCTTTTTATAGAAAGCATGTTCTCTGAATCCAGCATCCTCACATTATCTTGTTCAGTCTTAGACAAGTGTGTCCGTTTAGTCTTGGCACTGCCGTGCGCTCATCTCCGTTTTCCAGTTTCCATCCAGACCCTTCTGTGTCTCTTTCCTGGTATTTCCTGTGAGATATTTGACGACACAGATTTCTGCTTCCCATCTGTATGTGCTGAGTTCAGAAAGGCTGTAAATCACTGGAGGCGTGTCAGCCAAGCGCTTCAACCTGCTGGCTAATTTTGAGGGCTTTCACACTCTTAACCTGTTGTCTCCCGTTTATGTCCCTAAGTAGCGCAGATGCAGGATTTTTTTTAGTATGTAGAGGACATGTCTGTGACACATAAACACAGCCTGAAGATATGGTTCATAAACATACATGGCTTATATATCAGTGATGTTTGCAGTAGGAAGCAGTTTAAGACTTAGAGAATATATCAAGAATAAGCGGGTCATTGATGAATTGTCAATTTTAAAAGTGTAATGGAGTTTTATTAAGTGTTAACAATGAGATTATGTGGTTTTTATAATCAATTAACACTGCTTATGTCATTTTTTTTTTACAAGATGGACAAAATTTGTCAAAATTACCAAAATTTCGGTTTTACCGAATGACACTTTTGGTTATACCGAATGACGATGTTTTCAAATCATACTAACAGGCTGATATCTAGCTAGCTAGCAAAAGGACAATCAAACATTTTATATTTAGTACAAGTTTTTTAAAATATTACATTTTCCATGTTTTATAGCGGTTGTACCGAATGACCTGATGTTTCGGGACATGCGTATGAGCAAGTGAAAACATGAATTTTGAGAGAGCGTTAGTAACTTTGCTTTACAACCATGTGGTCCTTTGCAGGTGTCTGAATGATGTCACATCCTGTCACATGATATTGAACGCATAACCAAAATAGTCCCTTTATATTGGTTACTCCGAATTACATCAATGAAATTCTTTTTTTCCAGACATTCTTTCTCATAACAAAGCAACAACTTCTACATATAATTTTAGTACCATTTTGCACTATGTTGATATATGATGTTATAAAATCATGTCAGAATAAAAAAAAAATATACATTTATTACATTTACGAATGACCCTTTGACACTTCAAAATCTTTAAAATACCTTTATATGTAGCAAATATAATTAAAAAACTTTTGGATTAAATAAACTACAGATCTAGTTGTACTACCTTACATACTTTGGATGTCATATGTTTGTTTTTTATTATTATTAAGGCCTTTGGACAAAAAAAAAATACCTGTCAAGTCATTGACCCAAGCACAAATCAAGGTTATGTTTAAAGCTAGAAAAAAGTAAGTAAAATAAACTTAATTCAAGATATATAATCTGAAAACAAACAAACTCAACATTCTCTTATTCTCACCAAGGTTGCATTTATTTGATCATAAATACAGTAAAAACAGTAATATTGTGAAATATTATTACAATTTAAAATTACTGTTTTCTATGTAAGAACAATGTGTTTTGAGGTGAGTACACTCTTAAAATAAAGGTTCTTTATTGGTATCTTTGGTTTCATGAAGAACCGTTAACATCCATGGAAACTTTCCATTCCACAAAACATTCTTTATAGTTTAAAAAGGTTCTTTAGATTTTAAAAATGTAACTCACACTAAGAAAAATGTTTTTTTTTTTTTTTTTTTAAAGTTCTTTAGGGAAGCAAAAGTAGTTCTTCTTTTGGAACCTTCATTTTTAAGTGTGAATAATGCAAAAATGATTACACACATTTATTTTCTCAGTCATGTTCTATGTCTCTCATTCCTGAAGGCTCCTCCTCTCTCCACTTCTAAAGGCCGCCAGGCAGAGCTGTGTTTCTTCCTCTGGCCAACAGAAGGCGTCTCAAAGTGATGGGAATCATTTACCAGTGGTAAGCAGTTATGGCAAATCTTCCGGTAGAAAGCCACATTCAGTTTACCCCCCGAGGGCCACGTTTATTTTGTGTCTCCAAATGTTTTCTCGCAAATGTTCCGGTCTGGGACTGCATCTGTGTTGATTATCCGCAATATATAAAGCACTGCTGTCAATCACAGCACCAGAGGATACTTTGTAGACAGCGCAGCACGGTGCAGTGACAATTTGAACATTCAATTTAAATCAGAACCTCAGAATTAGTGGAATCAGTGACATGTTTGCTATAGTATAAAAGTATATAGTATATTAATGTAAGCTGAAATGTGTGGTCCTAATTATTCACTCATTCAGCAGGCATCTTTATAGACTACTGGTCCACAGGGAACTACAGTAAACCTGCTGGGAAAGACTTTATATGACCTACAGACATACAGTAGTTTATTGAAAACCCTATGTTTGGACCTTTCTGGATCTAACTAGATTTAGAAGATGATAGTTTTGACATGTATGCAAATGTATAAAGTGCATTTGTTACCATGAATGGGACACTAGTTAAAAAAAAAAAAAAACTGAACAAAAAATACCTTCTTTTTTTACTATATCTACACTATAAAAAAAGGATTTTTTCGAAATCGTAAATGAAGATTATTCAAGTATGTTTTATCTTTCTACTTCAAATTTGCACATTTATTACTAGCAGTATCTGAGTTAAAATTGTTTTAAATTTTGTGTATATTTGTAATATCATAGAATGCCTATAAATTAAATGTCAATAAGGAAAAAATGAGTCTGATCTACTTCTTTGAACAAGTCTGTTGGTTCACTCAGGTAAAGCTGCACGTCTTGGTGCGATTCCAAAAGGAACTGGGATGTTTTTCCACTGGCAATGTTCACGCTCGTTATAACAGCGCAGCCTGAAACCATCTGGAGTTATCACTAGGTTTTAAAACATCTCTGAGAGTCGAACGTCAGGGAACTCCTCTCGCGAGAAGCTTGTCTGCAAAAAGCATTTAACCTGGCAGATGTCTACTCCCAAACTTTCTAATATCCAATTTTGGACAGTTCTTGCTTGTTTGAGAAGAATCCATTTCTCAGTCAAGATTTTGTGTCAATGAAATGTGTTTTCCTTTAGGTTCTTTGAGGGTTCAAAGGTTCATGTGTGATTTACGCCACCCAGATCTCACTCTCTTTCTCTGTTTCCCTCTGTCTCTCCAAAGACTCCTCAGCTTCTCCCCTCCTACTAGTCTTTTTTCTTCTCTTTTTCTTTAATTCGTCCCTGAATTTGTCCTTAGTTTTAATCTCTAAATGTTCTCAGATTTAAAGAGCATAATATACCCAAGTCTGAAAGGTTATGTTAAAATAATAGTTTTTAAAAAAGTTACAAGATATTGAGGAACTTCTGAATAATCAGAGTTAGCCATCCAATTTCAAGTACATCGCTCGGTATACTTCCCTTTATAATATGACAAAAACATTATGCCAAAAGAGCATTATGTCCGTACCTTGGTACTTAAGTATGGTTCGGTATAACGGGGGAGAAAACTTTTACAGTTTACATAAGGCAGGTTTTGCATTAACTTAACATTATTTTTCTATTGCAATTAATTTTTGAAATATGATCACTTACTGTCATAACTTGTTTTCATGAGAAATTTATTTAAACATATATTAAATAATTAAGACATTACTAACAGGTAAAGAAAATATAATCAATATAAGCTAATAAAGTGCATATATTAAAGGTGCCATCGAATTGAAAATTTAATTTACTTCGGCATAGTTGAATACAGTAACAAGAGTTCAGTACATGGAAATGACATACAGTGAGTCTCAAACTCAATTGTTTCCTCCTTCTTATGTAAATCTCATTTACATAAGAACAGGCGAATTTCAACATAACACCGACTGTTATGTAACAGTCGGGGTGTACGCCCCCAATATTTGCATATGCCAGCCCATGATCAAGGCATTAGACAAGGGCAGCCAGTATTAAGTCTGGATCTGCACAGGTGAATCATCAGACTAGGTAAGCAAGCAAGAACAATAGCAAAAAATGGCAGATGGAGCAATAATAACTGACATGATCCATGATTACATGATATTTTTAGTGATATTTGTAAATTGTCTTTCTAAATGTTTCGTTAGCATGTTGCTAATGTACTGTTAAATGTGGTTAAAGTTACCATCGTTTCTTACTGTATTCACGGAGACGAGAGCCGTCGCTATTTTCATTATTAAACACTTGCAGTCTGTATAATGCATAAACACATCTTCATTCTTTATAAATCTCTCCAACAGTGTAGCATTAGCCGTTAGCCACGGAGCACCATCAAACTCATTCAGAATCAAATATAAACATCCAAATAAATACAATACTCACATAATCCGATGCATGCATGCAGCATGCATGACAAACACTTTGTAAAGATCCATTTTGAGGGTTATATTAGCTGTGTGAACATTGTTTATGCAGTGATAGAGTCGAGAGCTCGGGAGGGCGCGGATAGCGCGCGATTTAAAGGGGCCGCAGCATGAATCGGCGCATTTCTAATTATGCCTCAAAATAGACAGTTAAAAAAAATAATTAAAAAAAACTATGGGGTATTTTGAGCTGCAACTTCACAGACACATTCGGGGGACACCTTAGACTTATATTACATCTTGTGAAAAAACCGTTCGATGGCACCTTTAAATGAAATGCTCCCTCTAGAGTTCATTTCTCTAGTGAACTAACATGCTGTGGACATTAAATGACTTGCCTGAGGTAAATGTAATGCTGTGTGAGATATTATTATTGATGTCTTTCCACAGTTGAAACACAGGTTGAGAGATTACATGTAAACATATCTATGCATAGACTGTCTGTTCTTCTTCTTCTGCGCTTTTTCCTGTTGTGGTGGTTAGCAAACAGCATTGCATTACCACATGCGCCCCCTTCTGGATTGGAGTGTGGATTGCCTGTGACTGACTGTATTCGTCGTCTCACTGTATGTATCTCACAACCAATTTGTACGTATTTTGCGAGGTGGCAAATTCGTACGATTTGTCTAAACCCCAGTGACGGGTAGGTTTAGGGGTGGGGTTTGGCGTATGAATTCATACGAATTTGTCAACTTGTAAAATATGTACGATTTAGCAAAAAACGTATCAATTTGCACAAGTGAGGTCGTATGAATTCATACGAATTAGCCACCTCGTAAAATACGTACTAATTGCCGCAAGATCAGGTTGTATGTACTATGACGGTTCGGGATGAATACATGTACTGTTACACCCCTATCGAATACTTACAGTAGTGTTTGAAAAATATTAGGCAAAAAGTACGCGGATGACCTACTACTTCCACTAAGATTCTGAAGTGTGCATACAATGGACACTTTAGTATCCGATGAGGCCACGGGAGAGTATTTGTAAATGGCAGTGAAGCGGCACAACTGACGCTGGTAGGTCATGTGACAGTAACAACATGGCAGATATAGTATGTCCGAATTTCATTTATACTACCCATATTCATGCTGTTTAATTTTGTTTAATTCACACAAAGTAAATTGAATTTCTGCTCAGACAGTATGTGATTTCGAACACAGCACATGTTTAAGCTGTGATGCAGATTCAGATGACTTAACCTTACAGACAAAAGGAGAAGAAATTGAACTCTCACTCACTGGATTGACTGGATGGCTCCCAGAAACAAAACCTCTGAGAGTCTTTCCCCTCCATGGGTGTGTGGGACAGACACATCCCTCTAAACATTTTTAAAGAGCAGCTTTGCCACTTTTTTCCTTGTTTGGTTTAACAGCCTCTCATTTTGGTCGTATATTTTAAGCAGAGTTTACTGGGCCTTAACCAAGTGCCCAGTGAGTCCACAATGATATTTTCTGTGCCCTGTCACTTTCCCTGTGGCAGTATGTGTCTGGGACCTCTGCTGACCAGGACTGGCCTATAATTTAAACCCTCACAGCTTCATTGTATTATAGTGTGTTCATACGTTCTCTTGTGATTCACAGTTACACTCTCCCATGAACTAGACAGTCAGTTCTCATGTGTTTATGTGGGAGAATGTGATTTGTAAGGCAATTACAAGGACTATTTAAACATTCAGATCAAACGCATGTGCCCTTCCAAAGTGTCATTTATGGAAACCTGTTTCCACCTTTGAGTAAAAAAAAAAAAAATCTATTGAAAAGGTCATTGCAACTTTTTATTTTTGTGTTTAATGCATTACAAGTAACTTGAGGTACGTAATCAGATTACTTTTTCAATTTACAACAAAATATCTAAGTTACTTTTTCAAATAAGTAATGCAAGTTACTTTCACATTTATTGACTGACAGAATAAAAATAAAAGTGCAGAGGTGTTGTGTGCGCTGTGTGAACATGATGGTTATTGTAGTTCTAGACTAAATGTGAACATGCATTTACTCATCTCACTTGCATGAAAACATTCAGTATTCCTCAAAATGAATAAAAACAGTAAAATGCAATCTCAGAATTGGTACGCAAACCTGTAATGATTAACTATATTAAATTACACAAATATACTTTGTGTGTTTAGTCTCACTTTATTAACCAATGTCTTTGCTGCTGACCTTCAATGATCTAATTCAACCATACTAATATGCAAAAATGACTTTAGATTAGATTTAGAAATAAGAGTGTTGAACTTCCTTCTCCTGTATCCGATTCTTCTTTATTGCTGAAAGGCAGCACAGCTGAAAGGTTTGTTTGAGCTGCGCCCTCTACTGTACAGCAGTAAATATGCATTTCCTTCAGCCTGAGGCTTATTCATTTCACTTTTGGTAACATTTTCCAAAAATAGAACTTTTTTGTTATAAAAAAACAAACAAGCAAACCCAGCCCAGATGTGAAAAAGTAATGCAAAAGTAATGCATTACTTTTCATAAAAAGTAACTAAGTAATGCAATTAGTTACTTTTTTTCGGGAGTAACAAAATATTGAAATGCATTACTTTTAAAACTAACTTTCCCCAACACTGGCAACTTTGTTTCTAAAATGTAGAAATTAAAATGATTTGTAATTAAAATATTTTGCAATTACGACTTTATATTTTGCAATTGCAACTTTATTTCTCTAATTAAGATTTCTCGATTTTGCAATTGTGACTGTTTCTCATAATTGTGACTTTAAATTTCACAGTTGCAATTGCAATTTTATTTATTTTTTTTGTAATTGCAACAGTATCATTGTAATGTTGAAAACTTTAAATCTCTTTTTTTTTTTTTTCTAATTCTGAACATGAAATAGGCTTTCATGGTCATTTGTCATATCAGTTTATGTGGCAGCTTGGTCCTTCCATAATCTGAGCAATGACCCACGTCCAAAAAGTGAAAAGGCCATTGAAACTGTTGACTCATATGATGACCAATGAAGACATTCAAATTTGTTACATTGTTACATTGTTACATAGGTTTGTAACAGGAAGTGAGACTGGAATTGCTGCCAACTCAGCAATTCAGCATTCTTTTTTTAGGAGACAATCATTTGTTGTGCACTTTATCTTTAAATCCATTTACATTCACAAAACAGCTGTATTACACACTTCATGAAAGGTACACTCTAAAAAAAAATCTTGGGTTGTTTCAACCCAAATTTGGCTCAAATATGGACAAACCCAACTATTGGGGTTAAAAATTTAATGTAACATTTTTTTGTCCATATTTGGCCCAAATTTGAGTTGAAACAACCAGGCATTTTTTAGATTGTAATATTCGAAAAAGCATAATGGGACACTTTAAATGAATATAATAGTATCTCAATGGCACTAAAATAATACTGCTGCACTCTGTGGACATCTGAAAATGGTTACCATAGTTTCCATGGTGATGAAAATAAATTATCTTTCTCGTCCCACATTAGAACATATGGTGTACACCAGTCTCTCTCTCTCTCTCTCTCTCTCTCTCTCTCTGAGAGTGCGTGGCTGTTCCAAAACTCTGGATTCAGACTCAAGATGGGGAACAAAGCAGAAATGGGCTGAATATGGTGAATGTGTCTAAAAAAGAAAACTTTTTATAATTTTCACAGTTAGACATTGATTTGTGATGGAGAGCTACGAAAACATTAGTGTATCTTCCTTTCCTAAAGACTCCAAACTGGAGGAAGTCTTTTTTTCATTTGAAGACATTGAAAACATTCACATGCTGCTCATCACTGTCTTTTCTTCGGGTCAGTGAACTCAACCCGTCACTTACAGCGCATCAGACGTGGCAACACCAAAAAAATAGGGGAGTGAGTGAGAGGAAAAGTTAAGGGAAGACTGTGGTCATCACTGCACATTACAGTCCTTCCTATTCACCGCAAAACTGTGGGTTTGTGAAAGTGAGAGAGAGAGAAAGAGAACATACTGCCTGAGTTTGGGGAGGGTGAAGAGAGCGCTGTACATTCTTTTCCATTGAAGTCACTGTTTCTGCTCTATTCTCAAGTGCTCAGGGAGGCCGGAGCAGATGCAGGAATATGTCTGAGTCCTGCGTTCAGCAGATCTGGATGGAATGACTCTAAAAACTGAATTAGATCTTGTGAAGTAGATTGTTATGACTGTTGTTGTTGACACTGACAGGGTTAGAGTAAAGATTGACACATATTTCGATCAAATGTGTCTGTGCTGAATGCTCACATACTTTATATAGAAACAAATGTGTTTGTGCAGAAATAATAGTGCTACCCATGATGCCTTTAGTGCAATATGAATCAGTTGTGTAGTTTTTCCTTTGATGGCATTATTGGCCAGTCAGTCTCTTTCTTTTATTTCCTTTTTTCTGTGCAACATGAGCTCTAATCTGTAAAGGACAGGGATGGACAGTGTGTGTTTATTTTTCTAGGACTCTAGTGCTATAGTGGTTCAAATATGGACAAACCCAACCGTTGGGTTACATTTTTAAATAAAAAAATGAGTTTGTCCATATTTGAGCCAAACTTGGGTTGTTTTTAACCCAGCATTTTTTAGAGTGAAGATTTTTAAAAAATCCCTATTCTCTAAAAAAAAAAAAAAAAATTGCTGGGTTTTTTGGATCAAATATGGATGAACACAACTTTAATTTAATTTTTAATTTAAAAATTTAACTCAACGGTTGGGGTGGTCCATGTTTGACTCAAATTTGGGTTGAAACAACCCAGCATTTAGAGTGTATGTGAAAAATAATTGTAAAATCATGTATTTCCTCACACATGTGTGAGTATACTTTTTTTATTTATTTTTTTTTTTTTTATGATTTACTATAATTATTTTCAAAAACATTTGAACATTGCCCATTTTTTTTAAACTGGTCCTCTCTCTAACATGATTTCCTTTTATTTATTTATTTATTTATTTATTTTCTCAACAAAATAGCTTCATGCATGTTTACTCTAAAAAATAATGTGTTGGCTCAACAAAAAATAAAAAATAAAATTACGTAATATAATAAAAAAAATTTTGAGCTATGACAACTTTGAGTGAATTTACATTCAAATAACAATCTACATTGAGTTAGAGGAAATAAACACAAGTTAAGTGTAAAAAAATTAAAAATTAAAAAATTTAATCGCTCCAACTACTATAGAGTTGTAGCCCTGGAACCAATTAATCTTATCTATTTCAGTTCAAATCAACAGCTATCATAGCAAATGCTAACATAACTTGTTTAACATGCATATTTAATGAACAAGATATTACTTGTCACTGGCATTAGCGCAGTCATTGCTTATAGAGTCAGTAGTGTTTACCTTCATGTATCCACTCTTCAGCACAATGACAACCACAAAACCTTCAACATTACAGAAACCCTTTTAAACGTCGAACATAACAGAATTAAACACTAACAGGACTTTCCCTTCACTAAAAACACATGAATTAATACTTAATTTCAATATTTATTCTCCTTAACCAGTTCTATGCAAAGTCCTAATATCCAAAGTTATCAAAAAATTTTACTACAGTTACTAAAGTTACTACAACCTTTTTTTTTCTTCTTTTCTTTTTTTTTCTTTTTTAATAAAAAAGCCAATTAACGCAGAAATTTGAGTTTAAATTACAGACCATATTAAGTTGATGTAATGATCAATATTATGTCAACAGACCTCTATGTTTGCAACTTAAAAGGTTTAATTAAAACAATAAATTAGAAAAAAAAAATTTAACTTGCAACCTGAAGTACTTTTTAGAATACTACACTGATTTTGATTGGGCAGTTAAAAGTTTTTCAAATGTTTTAAAGCATAATCCTTCACTGCTTATTATTAAAATGTAATGGTATTATTAAATTGCATTACCATCCAGGACAGGTACACAAACCTGTAAACACGTTCAGAATGAATGCAGTGTATTCAAGTGTGTATGGTTTGCATTTTTATGCATTTTAATTTTTATGCATTTTTAATTGATTTTATGCATTTTAATTGATCAGACACACACATATGTTTGGTTTATCTGTGTTTTAGTGATTTATGCTTGTGTTATTGTCTTTGTTTGTTTCCCTGGTTTTTGATTGTTTAAGCAGAACACCTGTTACTCATCGCTTTGATTGGTTTGGTTTTGTATATAACGAGCTTGCTTTCTGTCTTCTGTTGGTTGTTCTGTTTGTGTTTTGATCCAGAGATTCCTGAGTGTTGTGTTATAGGGATAGTTCACTCAAAAATGAAAATTACCCCATGATTTACTCACCCTCAAGCCATAGGTGTATATGACTTTCTTCTTTAATATTATATTAATTCAAATGCATCTGAAATATACTGATTTATCTGATATAATTTCCTCTAATAAAGCCTATAACATTTTCCTGGATCAGCTCTCATGGATTAAGTGATTCTTTTTCATATTGTCAGAATAACATAGTGGGTCAAGCTGTGCGGAACAAAGAGGGCGGGACACAGCTGCTGTGTGTCTGTTTTGATTGGCCGGTTCTTCGCGGCAGTGTTAACCTCTGATATGTAAGCGGCTGATATGGAGAGCTGCAGTTGGAGCAGCCAGAGAGACAGATGGATCTACCTGATGTGCTCAAGTGAACAGAAAATATCCGTCAGGAACAGAGACTGGACTGGAAACCGGGATAGGGAGGAGGAAGCATAGATTACTTTTAGTGCTGCTCTCTGGCAAGTTGTATGTTTGAGGAATGAAGAGGTGCTGGCTCGCCTTTCAGTACGCATCAACACAGCAACAGGACTTGGCTGTGTTCAGGGAATTTCTCTCTTGTAAGGTTTTACTTACAAAGTTACACAAAATAACTGCCAAATCAAATCGTCCCTTAAGAGTCTTCAGTTCCTGTCAGAGACACCTGTCTCAGTTGTCGGGAGCTTCTCAGACCACCTGTTTTAGGTGAAGAAATATATTGTAGACTCTTAAAGGGACAGTTCACCCAAAAATGAAAATTCTGTAATCATTTACTCATCCTCAAGTTGTTCCAAACCTGTATTCATTTCTTTCTTGTGCTAAACACAAAAGAAGATATTTTGATAAAATGTTTGTAACCAAACAGTTTCTGGTCCCCAGTGACTTCCATAGTATTTTTTATTTTTTTCCTACTATGGAAGTCAGTGGAGATCAGCAATTGTTTGGTTACCGACATTCTTCAAAATATCCTCTTTTGTGTTCAACAGAAGAAAGAACTTCATGCAGGTTTGGAACAACTTGAGGGGGAGTAAATAATGACAGAATTTTCATTTTTGGGTGAACTATCCCTTTAAAATCTTTTAAATTATTTGTCACACATCATAATGTATAGCATAAGCTACACTGTAAAAAATGAATGTGATTTTAACAGTAAAATATTGTAAAAACACTACGGAAAAAAATTGTAAATAGGTTAACAGTAAGTTCCCGTATTATATACAGCTCTAACCAGACATTTTTATTTAATGTTCACAGTAAAATGCTGTAAATTTTACAATTATTATAAGTAAAAAAGACAAAATCAATGTATAATTTACAGTCAAAATCTGTAAACTGATGTTCCCACAATTCCCTGTGTGACACTCCACATTTGAAAGTATTTTGTTTAAATAATCATGTTTCTTAATAGTTTTTGTTATCAGTCATGTACATTAGGGTTTTATGTTACATCTTCTGTTGTTTAGTGAATGTTTATTGCATTATTTAAGTATTGTGGGTTACCATGATGGTGTTTTGCGTTTGCGTGAATGACTCTTTGCACCTTCTTTATATTAGTATATACTTCAGCTTATGGAAAAACTACTAGTGATGAACTCTGATTCTTCATGTGGTTTTATCTGTTACCATCTGCATTATTATGATGCTTGTCAGTATATGTTAAAGGTACAAAACATATTTTAGTAGTAATGTGCATTGTTGACTTTATTGGTTTACATTCAAATTTTCTTAAATTACAGATTTATACTGTAAAATTTACAGTTTGTTCTGTAAATGTTTACACAGTTTTTCTGTATTTTTTTACAAAATTATTCTGGCAACCACAGCTGCCAAAATTATTTTGTAAAAACTTACAGTGTATGAGTGTAAATGTTTATATTATTTTAAAAAGATTTTCTTTTGAATAGAGTGCAACAGTCAGGTTACGGAAGTATATATATAAATGAATTGGGAAAAATACTTCCAGAAGCATGGCTGCTAAAAAATGGGTGGGCACTGTTGCACTCTATTTAAAAAGTAAATAACTTTCACAATGCAAACCATCTATGCAAAAAGAGATGCAAACATGGCTCATTTAGAAATCATAACCATATTGTCATCACATTTCGGTTCCCATTGGTGGAATGACTGCAATTAGGGAGATTAGCCAATCATTTTTAATTATTAACAAGTCTTAAAGGTACAGTAACAGTCTCTTTATTCTCTTTCAAAACTAAATCATGTCAATTTTGGTGCACGAAACACTGACTAATCTTATGATAAGACTACAAGAAAAAACGCACCGAAAGCAGTACATGAACCGTACAGAGTACATCTGTTCAACACGTTAGAAAGATTGTTTGGATTCCACCATTCAGAGACGTGTAACCCTGTTTCTTACTGTGCAGAGTAAGAGATTTGTGGGTGATGGGCTGCATTCTGGTGTAAGTTTGCGAGGTCTGACTCAGACTAATTCTGCTTCTCTTCCTGTTCAGGATTTTCCAGATGCTTCATGAGACAGTCGCTCACATATGTGTGCCAAGCAGTTCTCTTTATTCTGTGCACATAATCTAATAGATTCTTCCTCCAATCCCTCTCTCAGCTGTGGTCTTTGTCATACCTTCTCTTTTGCCTTTTCTCATCCTTTGCTTTTTCTGTTCGTGACTCCCTTTTTCCCTTCTAACATTTTTCTAGCTGCATGTGCTTGGTCCTGCAGCAGTATTTATGAGTGCTTGTGCGGTGGCGTCAGGGGATGATGAGGTTTCCAGACACTGCGCTGAGCTAATTTTCCCCCGTTTTGCTCACACATCTCCACTGCTCTCTCAACTCCTCTTTACTCAAAAAGGATTCTCTTCGCCTGCCCGCAGGCAGATTTCAGGAATGCCACTGCCCGATTTGTATTGATGATTTTACATTTTCTGGCAATTTACATTTATATCTTATGTATTTAGCAGATGGTTTTATCCAAAGCGACTTGCATTGCATTCATGCATTCAACGTACAATATGCAGTACCAGTTACCAGTTCATGCACTCCTTGGGAATCAATCCTGGCATTGCAATTCTTTGGTCATTGTAAATTTCTGCTAAATGCATAAATATAATCTGCCAGTTTCAATTAACTAAAATTATATATATATATATATATAGAGAGAGAGAGAGAGAGAGATAAAAACATAATGCATAATCAATTTTTATTAGGTGTTAACAATGAGATTATGTGGTTTTTATAATCAATTAACACTGCTTTTGTCATTTTTACAAGATGGACAAAATTTGTCACCAAAAAAGTAATTCGTTTTAACCAAAATTTCAGTTTTACCAAATGACACTTTTGGTTATTACCGAATGACGATATTTTCAAACAATGCTAAAAGGCTGATATCTAGCTACCTAGCAAAAGGACAATCAAACATTTTATATTTAGTACAAGTTTTTAAAATATTACAACATTTTCCATTTTTATAGCGGTTGCACCGAATGACCTGATGTTTCGGGACATGCGTATGAGCAAGTGAAAACATGAATTATTCAAATAGTTAAAAGTTAGTTACTTTGCTTCACAACCATATGGTCCTTTGCAGGTGTCTGAATGATGTCACATCCTGTCACATGATATTGAACACATGGCTTTATCCAAAATGGTCCCTTTGTCACCAAATGACATTAATGAAATTAATTTTTCCGGACATTCTTTCTCATAACAAAGCAACGACCTCTAATTTTAATAAAATTTTTGCACTATGTTGATATATGATGTTATAAAATCATGTCAGAATAAAAACAAAAAACACATTTATTACATTTCAAGGTATTTTAGTGACAAATGAAATGGCTGTATTGGCCTTTGGATGGTTAAACCGAATAACCTTTTGACACTTCAAAATCTTTAAAATACCTTTATATGTAGCAAAATATAATTAAAACCTTTTGGATTCAATAAAAAGATCTAGTTGTACTACCTTACATACTTTGCATGTCATGTCTTTGTTTTCTATTATTATTAAGGCCTTTGGACAAAAAAAATGACCTGTCACGTCTTTGACTCGTATGTGTGTATATATGCCTACTCTAATAAACAGCAGCTAATCTACGAGAATAAGTATAGCAATAGTATAATAACTCAAGTAAAATAGACTTTATGTTGAGAAATAATTATGGAGATAATTAAAGCAAAATTATATCATGTTAAGATATTGGCTGTTTATTAATACCTATTAGTGCATATTGATGCCTTATTCTGTATGACCATAAAATTGGACCCTAATCTAAAGTTTGACCATATAGTTCCATAATGTTGAGAACCCTAATAATAATCAGTCATCGCATCAAAGCTTGTGTTGAAAGAGATGTCTGATCTTGTTGAGGTCTTGGAGAAGCTCATGCTGACGTCCTAAAGCTTGAATCGGTCAACCCCATTTTGAGCAGGGAGGGATTTGAACAGGGGAAATCTACAGCCAGCAGCTCTCAGACCTCCTCAAAGGACATGAAATAACTATTTATCTTATACCTTCAGATATTTTCTCCTCTGATGTGACTTTTTTATTTATCCATTGGGTAGATGCTTTTATCCAAAGCGACTTAAAACACTTTTGTTTAAACCCATGCACTTGGCATTGCAAGCACTATGCACAACAAGTTGAGTTACAAAGAAAACGCACAAAAGAGAAAGAGAAAATATTGTGAAGCCTCCAGCTGTTTACTACTGACAGTGGTTAATGCAAACAGAGCAATAAACGTACAAAACAAAACAAGGCAACACAGCCAGAGAGTGAGGAACAATGTATTGGAGAAGAAGTGGAAAAGCTCTTTTTCAGATGTTTCTCTGGGCAGAGGTTTCCGATGTTGAAAATGTCTGCCAGAGCGACTGGAACTTGTGTCTGAAGCCTAAACTTCACAGTGCTGAAAAAACACATCTGTCATGTGTTGAGCCTAATGTAGTGTTTAACACAGCCTGAAGCTTTTCCAAACATTACGGGTTGCGACATCTAATACATCTAAAAATCACTAAATATAGCAACTAATAATATATAATAAATCAGCTTTGTTTTTGTAATTATTTACGTGCTTAATCTAATAATTGCATGTCTTTTCTTAGCATTTTGAGTCTGTTGAAGTTTCAAATGTTACTTCAAATTTTATTTCCAATGTCTCAGTTCCTCAGTGTCTTTTCTCTGCAGTAGGTTGTGACAGTTCCAGCTTCACATTATCTGTAGTCTGGGAAGAATTCAGTCATATTTTCCATTCTGTTTCTTTCTGGTTTTGTCTCTCTGACTGGGGATGAAGGAGGGGATTGAACTTGGAGGAGGAGAACGAGACTAAGTGGGCATGTCTACAGAGCTCTGCGATTAATGAGAATAAGATGGACTATAAGAGAGAAACTTTGTCTTATACTCTAAAATTTCAGTGCTTGGGGTCAGTACAAAAGTACTCTGTTTTTTAAAGAAATGAATACTTCTATTCAGCAAGGATGCATCAAAAGTGACAAATACATTTATAAAACTACAACAGATTTCTATTATAAATGTTGTTCTATTGAATCTTAATGTATAACAATTTCCACAAAAAAATATGAAGCAGCACTACTGTTTTCAACATTGAAAATAATCCGAAATGCTTCTTGAGCAGCAAATCAGCAAATCATTTTTGAAGGATCATGTGACACTGAAGACTGGAGTAATGATGCTGAAAATTCAGCTTCGATCACAGAATAAATTATTATTTTAAAACACACGGAGAAAACACTTAAAAATTGTAATAATAAATGTTTTACTGTATTTTTGATCAAATAAATATGGAAGAGGATTAGGGCCAAGCAATAATAAAAAAATAAAACCATCTCGAGATTAAAGTTGTTAAATTTCGAGAAAAAACTTGTTACATTTCGAGAAAAAAGTCTAAATAAAATGTTGAGAATAAACTCGTTAAATTACGAGAACAAACTCGTTAAATTTTGAGAAAAAAGTTGAGATAAAATGTTGAGAATAAACTTATTAAATTATGAGAAAAAAAATCGTTAAATTACGAGAATAAACTCGTTAAATTTCGAGAAAAAGGTCGAGATAAAATGTTGAGAATAAACTCATTAAATTACGAGAAAAACTCGTTAAATTTCTAGAAAAAAGTCGAGATAAAATGTTGAGAATAAACTCATTAAATTACGAGAAAAACTCGTTAAATTTCGAGAAAAAAGTCGAGATAAAATGTTGAGAATAAACTCATTAAATTACGAGAAAAAAGTCGTTAAATTACGAGAACAAACTCGTTAAATTACGAGAATAAACTCGTTAAATTTCGAGAAAAAGGTTGAGATAAAATGTTGAGAATAAACTCATTAAATTACGAGAAAAACTCATTAAATTTCGAGAAAAAAGTCGAGATAAAATGTTGAGAATAAACTCATTAAATTACGAGAAAAACTCATTAAATTTCGAGAAAAAAGTCGAGATAAAATGTTGAGAATAAACTCATTAAATTACGAGAAAAAAGTCGTTATATTACGAGAACAAACTCGTTAAATTACGAGAATAAACTCGTTAAATTTCGAGAAAAAGGTTGAGATAAAATGTTGAGAATAAACTCATTAAATTACGAGAAAAACTCGTTAAATTTCAAGAAAAAAGTCGAGATAAAATGTTGAGAATAAACTCATTAAATTACGAGAAAAAAGTCGAGATTAAATTTACGAGAAAAACTCGTTAAACTCGTTAAATTTTGAGACGAGAAAAATGTTGAAATAAACTCGTTAAATTACGAGAATAAACTCGTTAAATTTCGAAAAAAGGTCGAGATAAAATGTTGAGAATAAACTCATTAAATTACGAGAAAAACTCGTTAAATTTCGAGAAAAAGGAGAATAAACTCATTAAATTACGAGAAAAACTCGTTAAAATCGAGATAAAATGAGAATAAACTCATTAAATTACGAGAAAAAACTCGTTAAATTTCAAGAAAAAAGTCGAGATAAAATGTTGAGAATAAACTCATTAAATTACGAGAAAAACTCATTAAATTACGAGAAAAAAGATCGAGAAAAACTTTAAATTACGAGAACAAACGAGAAAAAAGATCGTTAAATTACGAGAACAAACTCGTTAAATTTCGAGAAAAAGGTTGAGAAAAATGTTGAGAATAAACTCATTAAATTACGAGAAAAACTCATTAAATTTCGAGAAAAAAGTCGAGATAAAATGTTGAGAATAAACTCATTAAATTACGAGAAAAAAGTCGTAAATTACGAGAACAAACTCGTTAAATTTCGAGAAAAAAGTTGAGATAAAATGTTGAGAATAAACTCATTAAATTACGAGAAAAACTCGTTAAATTTCGAGAAAAAAAGATAAAATGTTGAGAATAAACGAGAAAAAATTAAATTACGAGAAAAACTCGTTAAACTCGTTAAATTTCGAGAAAAACTCGTTAAATTTTGAGAAAAAAGTCGAGATAAAATGTTGAGAATAAACTCATTAAATTATGAGAAAAAAGTCGAGAAAAATGTTGAGAATAAACTCGTCATTAAATTACGAGATCTCATTAAATTACGAGAAAAACTCGTTAAATTTCGAGAAAAAAGTCGAGATAAAATGTTGAGAATAAAGAGAAAAACGTCATTAAATTACGAGAAAAACTCGTTAAATTTCGTCATTAAATTACGAGAACAAATTCGTTAAATTATGAGAATAAATTCGTTAATTTAATGACTTTATTCTCAAAATTTTATCTCAACGTTTTTCTCGTAATTTAAGGACTTTTTCGAGATCGTAAATTTAATGACTCATTTTACGAGAAAAACTCGTTAAATTTCGAGAAAAAAGTCTTTTGAGAATAAACTCATTAAATTACGAGAAAAACTTTTTTCTCGAAATTCAACAACTTTAATCTCGAGATGGTTTCATTTTTCTTCCGTAAATAAATGCAGCCTGAGCATTAGAGACCTCAAACTTTCGAATAGTGTACAGTCGTGTCATGAGATTTTGGTCCACATTGTCATGATAGCATCATGCAGTTGCTGCAGATTTTTCAGCTGCACATCCATGTTGCAAATCTCCCGTTCCAGCACATCACAAAGCTGAATTGAGATCTGGTGACTGTGGAGGCCATTTGAGTTTAGTGAACTCACTGACATGTTCAAGAAACCAGATTGAGATGATTTAAGTTTTGTGACATGGTGCGTTATCCTTCTGGAAGAAGCCATCAGAAGATGTGTACAATGTGGTCACCAATACTCAGGTAAACTGTGGCATTTAAACAATGTTCACTTGGTACTAAGAGGCTCAAAGTGTGCCAAGAGAATATCCTCAACACCATTACACCAGCAGCCAGAACCGTTAATGCAAGGCAGGACGGATCCATGCTTTCATTTAGATTACACCAAATTCTGACTTTACTATCTGAATGTTGCACCAGAAATCGAAACTCATCAGACCAGGCAACGTTTTTCCAATCTTCTATTGTTCATTTTTGATGAGGCAGTGCAAATTGTAGCCTTAGTTTCCAGTTCTTAGCTGACAGGAGTGTCACTGCTGTGTCTTCTGCTGCTGGAGCTCATCTGCTTCAAGGTTCAACAAGTTGTGCATTCAGAGATGTTCTCCTGCAGACCTCGGTTGTAACGAGCACTTATTTGAGTTACTGTTGCCTTTCTATCAGATGAAACCAGTCATTCTCCTTTGACCTCTGACCTAAACAAGACATTTTCTCCCACAGAACTGCCACTCTTTTTCGAACCAATCTCTGTAAACCCTAGAGATGGTTGTTTGTGAAAATCCCAGTAGATCAGCAGTTTCTGAAATACTCACACCACCCAGTCTGGCAGCAACAACCATGCCACGTTCAAAGTCACTTAAATCACCTTTCTTCTCCATTCTGATGCCCAGTTTGTACTTCAGCAGATCATTTTGACCATGTCTACATGCTTAAATGCACTGAGTTGCTGCCATGTGATTGGCTGATTAGATATTTGCATTAATGACAGTTGAACAGGTGTCCAATACTTACTGTTAACTAACTTTTAACTATGACTTTTGCCTCAATAAACTCCTAATTACTGCTTATTAATAGTTTGTAAGGTAGTTAAGTGTAGGTACTGTACGTGGTAGGATTAAGGGATGTAGAATATGGTCGTGCAGAATAAGGCATTAATTTCTGCTTTATAAGTACTAATAAACAGCCAATATCCTAGTAATTTGCATGCTAATACACAACTAGTTAATAGTGAGAATTAGACCCTAAACTAAAGTGTTATATATATTTCCCTATGGAGGTTGTTGTCATAAAATTTGCAATGAAACACTACACTGAACACAGTATTTTTAATTCAGAAAATAAATATTATTCCGTAACTTCACAAAAAGTAGATTTTTGTGCATTCATGGTGCATTGCTGGATGTCTGAACAAAACGAGAAAACATCTTTACAATCTTTACTGGGGTGGTCTAAGATCGGGTGGGGTTGGAGGAGGGCCATGCAACAAGATCCATGAGGTCTGTTTTCTCCTCCTCCTTGCACTTTTTTTTTTCACAATTCTGCTGGTGACGTGGTTTGAGAAAAGAGCGCAGTGACCTGGTAATGAGTTCAACACTAATCTAGGTTTTCGTGGGCAGGTTCTGAATTAATTTCATACAGTCTTTCATTAACCCTCAGCTTCCTACCAGTTTTGAAAAATGGAGAAGATTCTCAAATGCAGAAAAAGTAACATCTCGACATGGCAAGAGATGCTTTTGTCCATAATTGCATCACTGTCACCTAAATTCCACCGCTTACGCCGAGACAGTAAAATACTGGCCTGTAAGATAAAATGAAGGGGCTTCTTTGGGCTTACAGTCTAAAGACAGAGGGAGTGAAAGCTGTATGATTACAAAATGACTACATATTACAATGATTCCAGCTTTCCAAAGTGCAAGACTGCCAAGCAATCGGAAGAAGGTTTCCACCCTGTAATCGAGTTTTTAATCTTTTTTTTTTTTTTTTTTTTTTTTTTATTTGATTCAATGCATAGCTTCTGCTGTATTGCAAGGAATACTTCAAAGCAACTGTGCATTGAACTCAAGGTGGCAGCATGAAGACACTTGTTGAAAGAGATATTTGCACCAGGTAGAGTTTGCCCTCAGGTGTTTGTCTGTGATTCATATCTCTTTATCATCGCACGTGTCTTTCGAGTAGGAAGGAGATTCAAAATTGGCCCTAGATTTCTGTAAAACATTGGCAAGCACTATCAGTCGACTATAAGTACTAAGACTGCCCAAAATGTTGAAATGTTTGAAGCATTGAATGAAGACTTGTTGGAATCTGATCTTCCAGATTTCTGGCTGCGTAACCTTTAGCCTGTCTAGGTGGCCTGAGGATACAAATCATTCTTGGGGAGTGAAGGGGTGGAGAGCAGGAGGGGAAAAGAGAGAGAGTGGGCGGATCAGGGTAAATGACCTTCTTGACATCAATGAATGCTTGAAAAGTAAATAGAATTCAAAAACAGAAATACTGATTTAGATTTATTTTGAAGTGTAAAAACAGTTGCCATCTCACAGGATTATTTAACTTCTTGTTTCATGATTTTTTTTTCTAATAACAATTTCAGTAAGTATGGAGAACTTTTGCACTACAAAGTTACACTTTGTAGAAGTGCGCTTAATTGTTCTGAATACGCACTTGTAGTGTACTTCAAATCTTAAATGCATATTTTTTTAAAACTACTTTCAGATAATATGTTAATGAAATAAAATGCCACTTAAGAGCATACTTACACATGTACATATTTAAAAAGTGCACTTTGTAAGTTTTACTGTAAAGTACATTTTAATTAATTGTTTTAATCATCTTTTTCATGCTTCTGATGTGTTAACTAACATACTAAAGCACATCCACAGTACTTGATTATACTTTTAACTGTAGTGTGTTATTTGATATTACATTCATAACAAAAAACTAAACTGCAACTTCATCATTACAATTAATTATAAATACATTTAAATACGTTTCATATGAAATTACATATATTATATGGCACATATATAAGTATATTTTAGTTTACCATTATTGTTTGTGGTATATTTGACAGTACACTTTTACCATATTCTAAAGACAATAGAAGTAATTATGAAATTACATATAAAGATATACTTAAGTCCTACTTAAGTGATTCAAAAACACACTTAAGTGCAACTAACTGCATTTAATATAAATTTAAACTATAGTACGTTTTCACTTAAAGGTGCCCTAGAATCAAAAATTGAATTTACCTTGGCATAGTTGAATAACAAGAGTTCAGTACATGGAAATGACAAACAGTGAGTCTCAAACTCCATTGTTTCCTCCTTCTTATATAAATCTCATTTGTTTAAAAGACCTCCGAAGAACAGGCGAATCTCAACATAACACCGACTTGTTACGTAACAGTCGGGATCATTAATATGTACGCCCCCAATATTTGCATATGCCAGCCCATGTTCAAGGCTTGCAGTCACTTGCAGTCTGTATAATTCATAAACACAACTTCATTCTTTATAAATCTCTCCAACAGTGTAGCATTAGCCCGTTAGCCAAGGAGCACTATTAAACTCATTCAGAATCAAATGTAAACATCCAAATAAATACAATACTCACATAATCCGATCCATGCATGCAGTATGCATGACGAACATTTTGTAAAGATCCATTTGAGGGTTATATTAGCTGTGTGAACTTTGTTTATGCACTGTATAACTGCTCTTGTAGTCGAGAGCTCGGGAGGGCAGGGAGCGAGAGATTTAAAGGGGCCGCGCAGCCTGAATCGGCGCATAGTTAATGATGCCCAAAATAGGCAGTTAAAAAAATTAATTAAAAAAAATCTATGGGGTATTTTGAGCTGAAACTTCACAGACACATTCAGGGGACACCTTAGACTTATATTACATCTTTTGAAAAGACGTTCTTTGGCACCTTTAATTGTAAATGACATGCAATTAAATGTCTGAAAACATTACATTCAGTTCACACTTAAGTGTATTATTTCCATAAGTATAGCTCTTTTTAAAAGTCTGCTAAAGTGTATACTTCTTTTTCACAAGGGTAAAAGTTTTACCCCATCAAAACACTAAATTCATTTTGATAAAGGCTATCCCAAGTTCAAACTTGAAACTTTTTTTGTAAGTGTGCAGCATGTAAGAATAACTTGCAGAGGTTCTGGAATGCTTCAGACTGGGGTTGAACATTTTGCAAACAAAAGCTGGACACGTATCAGGAAAGCATTAGTCAGAGACAGATCTTGCTCTAGCATCACCAGAGACGTCTGGTTATGGAGTCCACGTTTTTACCTTTTAACTTTGTATATTTTAATGTATTATAGGCTATGCAATACTGTGAAGATTAAACTTAAATGTTAACTAAATACCTAAAATCTTAAAAAGTTATTTGGATCAGAACACCGCATGACACATGAGGCATTCGTAATCCGGCAGAAATGTTCTAAACAACTGTGCAATTGCTAAACTATTCTCTTGCAGTCTAACGTGCACAAACTTTTAGATCTATCCGAGGCCCTTAAAGGGTGACTGACTGGAAATTAGGAACAGTAAGAGACAATGTGAGGAAAAGTAAAGATGAAGCATGGACAGATGGACAGAATGAAGTAACGAATCAGGGTTTGCAGGGGATGGTCTCTCTCAGCACTTCAACTGCAGCAAGTAGAAACATGTGTTTCATGTGTTCCATGGCTGTGCTTGTAAAAGTGAAAGGCTGAGGAATCCCCACCACCTCCCTGTGCGCTATCCAAACTTGACATGACATGGATAAACAAAAATACCACTTCCCACCCGAATATATGTGATGTCCAGAAAAATGGGGTGGAATTTTATAAGGGTGAGGTACTAAAACATTTACTCCATTTTCACAGTGTAATTTTATCAATGTTCAAATACCATAAAAATTAAAATATTCTGATCAGGATGACACAGAAACCAATGGAGTTTAGGGCGACACTTATTTGGAAGTCTTCAGGAAACCTTGTTTGAAAACCATTAATCAGTCATTATTTTTGCAATTCAGTGTGGTTCAGTTAGACCTTGTCCCAAATAGTACACTTCATGTACACTTTTAGGGTGCCGTTTGGGACACAGAGCCTTATTGGCAAAGAAAACACACTCTATAACTTTAAAGGGATCATGTTAAGATGTATATTATATATTATATATTGTATATTATATTATGAATTATATTATTTGGTGTGATTGACTTAAAATTCTTTACTAACGTCTAAACTGTAATATTGCTACTTTTCATAGCAATTCAGAGCTGCATCTCAGGCTTAAGGGTAAAACATGAATAGATTTATTTAGTTTGGGTGAATGTGATTATGATTAAAGTCACCATTAAATCAAAATGGACAATTCTTGTTTGTTTTTTATATTTAGTATTTATTATAAGTGATTTATCCACACACATCATTTTTAAAATCCATGTTCCTTGTAATCTTTAATCAAAATATCTTCCCCTCCCTCTTGCATCTCTTCTCTTCTCTAATGACGAGGGAGAACCTGTCACTCACATGAGATCCACCAATAGCAAACCACATCCATCCAATCAATTCCCCATGGACAAAATCAAGCCCCGCCCTACATTTGTTCTTGTTTGAGAAGCCGTTGCACTCAGATATACATCACAATAGGAAAGAAAAGACTAGCGCAACTTACGTTTCATGCCGACTTTACATGTGCTTTAGTGTAAGTTAATATATCAAAACATAACATTATTAAAGGGGAAAAAACTCTCAGAATCCTGTACCAAAACCGGAAGTTTCGGCACAGAAATACTCCGTCATATGTCGAACTCGTGCTTTGAAACTTTGGCCATGTTTAGCATGAGAATGCATAAAAATAAGTCAGAATGCATGAAATAGCATTACACCCCCTTTAAAAAATATCTTCTAAACTCATACAGGTTTGGAACAACATGATGTTTCCTTTAAAAGTGCATAATAAGTGCATTTTAACTACTCTTGTGAAAAAGAATTTTAAAAGGAGTGCTTATTATGGAAACAGTATACTTTAAAAGAATATAATTAAGTATAAAGTGAACGTAATGTTTTTGGACACTCACAATAGTGTCAGCACAACAGTGGGGTTCCGGAAGTAAAAACTCCATAGGGAAATTGATTTTGAACTATAACTTATAAACCTTTAAAGACAGACTTACTGTGAGTTACGAGGTTAACCGATGCTGTACAGAAAATTCCACCAATCAGAGAGTCAAAACAAGCAACATGCTCAAATAACTCTTTAGCTCCGCCCACTCTCATGAAGCGCTAAAAATGATGAAGTTGCGATGGATCTCTCTACGCTCTCAGAATACTTACATGTTGGTGTTCTGTTTATATGCATATTTTGCAATAAATTTATATATATGGTTTTTATATGTATGTATTTCTCCATCGTTTTTAATTTGATGATGCTGTTTGCAGTGCTTCATGGGATTGTTGTTCTTTCCCTCACCAAAGCTGTTTTAAGTACACAGTCTTGTACCTTTTGTCTTTCTGTCCGATTTTTTTCTGTCCAAATTCTTTGCTTCAAATTAAAGTTTGTGATTCACCTCTCAGCTGATTGGCTTGGTTCATGCCTTATAAATCTTTAACAAAGACTTTTTTAAAATCCCTATGGGAAAAATAAATGGAAAAAATATTTCTGGAACCAGTGCCACTGATAAAGGGGGGCGGACACTGTTGCACTCTATAAAATGAAAATGTATTATAGTTTAAATTTATATTAAATGCCGTTAGCTAAACTTTAAGAATGCTTTTGACCCACTTATGTACATCATTATATGTAATTTCATAATTTCTGTTGTCTTTGAAATATGGTTAAAGTGTACTTATGAATGTACTGAACCGCTTGATGTTTTTTGTAAAATTAAATTATACTTTAATGTCATTTCTATTGACCACTACTGTGTGTTGCAAAAACAGACAATGCAACTGGCACTATTGTGAAATATGTATGTCACTCAACATTCCCTATATTGTTTGTTAAACTATTGTCTTATTAAAAACAATATCACATTTGCAATCATGCAGTTGTTCAAGATATCCGTGTATCTGTGATCCCATGCTTCATTTCAAGAAAACATAAACGGAAGTTGCAATTTCTTTTCTTCCCTATTGTGACGTATATCCAAGTGAAACTTCTGAAACAAGAAAAAAATGTAGAATGGGGCTTGATTATGTCCGTGGGGAATTGATGGGATGGTTGTGGTTTGCTAATTGGTGGATCTCATGTGAGTGACAGGTTGCCCCGCCCTCATCATCAGAGAAAAGATGTGGCTGCAAGAGGGAGGGGAAGTTATTCTGTTTGCATCATTGAATAATTGTCCTGTTATCACTGTAAAGCTGCTTTGAAACAATCTGTCTTGTATAAAGTTTTCATTATTTTTAATTCTCAATAACTTACTAAAAATGTGCTTTGATTTGAAACTATAATAAGAAACATTTTCACTCTCTTTTTAACAATAAGCTAATTTGGTGACAGTTATCAGCATTTTGACGCACATGTGAACATATTTCATTTCAGATCGACCCACTCCTTCTTGTCTTAAGAGAGCAGTTCAGCACCCATGAACTTCAGTGCTTGTTAAGTATACCAATGACTTTAGAAAGACTGACATGTGCACCGAGTTCAGTCTGAGACAAATAAATGTGTTTGTTTATGCCAGTGTTTTGAATTTGGCTGTTTGTATAGTGTTGCTGGTAGCTGTTTCCTTGTTTGTACCCTTATTTAAATTTGATCTAAGTGTGTTCTGGCTTTATGTGATCAGCGTTTGAGTGGCTTGTTCTCCGGTAGATGTAAGGGGAACACTGAAATGTGTGAGGAGGCATTG
The DNA here is from genome assembly GCF_018812025.1 of Megalobrama amblycephala. Lineage (NCBI taxonomy): Eukaryota > Metazoa > Chordata > Actinopteri > Cypriniformes > Xenocyprididae > Megalobrama > Megalobrama amblycephala. The sequence goes on along the minus strand of NC_063063.1, from coordinate 2,453,612 downwards.
AAGAGGAAATACAGCTTTATTAAGGGTAGAAACACTCAAGGAAGGTGACGTGAGATCTTAGTCATATTTCAATGGTTCAGAGACCTGGTTCAGAAAAGAACTGTGCTGGCCTTGAATATTCTAAATGTCCATCCCAACCACCGGTCTGATCTCTGCCAGACACTCGCCACAGAGGCACATATTACTGCAACTCCTGTAAAACAAAAGCACAGAAAATTACCACTTCTATTTAAACCTCGCCCTGCCCCAATCTGCACTGTCTTTACCATCTTTCAATAAGAAACAGTTCTCACTATTGAGAAATGAAATACATTTTGAAGGTGAAAAAGTGATTGTATGTTGTTGAAGGGGATGGAACGATTTTACTGTACCTCGAAGTGGGCTTAGAATTTAATAATAATAATATTAATAACAAAAAAAGTAAATGTGAGCCATTTTAGATGGTCATATATAGTGTCTTGTGTTTCATAATTCTTTTATATTTATATAGTTTCCCTCATATCCTTGGCTAGGATGTATTACTCCATTTGGAGGGTAAGATAGTCTAGTTTCCCAAAAGAAGTGTGGTTCCAGAAGAACAAATGCATGTCAAATCCTAACAACCTTACTTGCCATCTGCTGCCTACGTGGGCAATAAGGGTTGGATTTGAGATGTTCGTCATTTGCAGTAACTTCAATTATAATTAAATAACCTCCTAAAAATTAACAAGAGACTCTAATGCTCATATGAGACAGTTTTTGATTATGACATTAGTAAGTAGCTAAGATATTAATTTCATACTGAAAAAAAGGACCACAGTCTTACAAGGTACCTACCAACAATTTAGATACAGCCAGTTTTAGAGATGCAGCCTATGTTTCTTAATTTATGATTTTAAAGGGGTCATGAAATTTAGTCCGTTTCCATTTATATATATATATATATATATATATATATATATATATAAATGATTAATCACGATTAATCACATACAAAATAAAAGTTTGAGTTTGCCTAATATATGTGGGTGTACTGTGTGTAATTATTATGTATATATAAATACAAACACATTCATGTACATATTTGAGAAATATTTACAAGTATATGTATTTATTTATATTTTATATAATTTATATTATACATAAATACATTTTTTGTACATAAATAACATATTTCTCTTAAATATATACATTAATTTGTGTGTATTTATATATACATATTATTTACACACATTACTCACACATATATTATGCAAACTCAAACTTTTATTTTGTATGCGATTAATCACAATTAATCGTTTGACAGCCCTAATATATATACATATATATATAGTTTCCTGAGGTGCACTTATAATGTTAATATGATTTTTACAGCAAATAATTGTTATAATTTAGAAATAAATGGCTATTTTCTACCCTGATTTCTGATTTGAACACTCTGTTTGAAGGGGCGTGTCTGCTGTAGACTTCAGTGTAAACGTCCCACTGCTGTGATTGGCTGACATATTTGCAATTGAAATAAGTTTTACATGTGGAATCCTTTCCAATACTTTTTCCACATTTTTACTCTTACAGCTGTCACGATTGCATTATATTGCATTATGAAAAGTGTTGATTATTGCATTATATTTAGATCTATTTCCATCACATGAAAGGTTGCAGTGATGAGCATTGAGCAGATGACAGTCTGTTGATCGCGTGAATGCAGTGAATGCAATTTCTGCACTTTCACAAAATGCTTTCACCATAACTAACAATGCAAACACGATGTAAATACAGTAAGAGATTTATTGTGTAGTGTAAGAGCATCACTATAATGGGAGTTTTGGCAAGTGTCCAGATAAACTCACTCTGCATGATCGACAGATTCAGCCATTATATAAAGAGTGTTCTTTGAAGTAAAAATACTAGGATTATTCATTATGAATTTAACTGTCATTACCAGTTTAAAAATATACTTTACTTACAGTGTGCGGAGGTCCTTGCTGATTCCAGAACAGCTGATTCCTGATCTTTGAGCAAAATTTTTTGGGCAAAGCCACTTGTTTTTAGCCTGGGTGCCAGCCCGAACCCCGCCCACAACATTTTTTGGACGGGAAGTTCGGTCTGGACTCGATCCATTGTGGAGTAATTATGCTCGGCTCCCAGAAGGCCGAGCCAATCAAATTGCCAGGGCAGGCTTTAATCGATGATGGACAGGCTATCTGCGGTTACGTAACCACCCACGTCATCAAAGAGCGCTTGGGTTGAATTGGTTTTCACCAACGATGACTGCAGCTGGAGAAGTAAGATGTTTAGATTCCGCTATCACGTCTGTAATAAAAGAAATCGACAGCGCATTAATTTTAAAAGACGAACAAAGAACCGCAATCAAGGCATTTGTCGATGGGAAAGATGTGTTTGCCGTCCTTCCAACGGGATTCGGCAAAAGTTTAAGTACAAGTTCAACATACATCACTTACTGCGTTGCTCTGATTGGTTGTAGGTCTATCCAATTGAGTGCAGAGTTGTTGTTTTTTACTGGTTCGGTTAAGACACGCCCCATAATTCAAGTGCAATGGAGCAGTATCAGACTCACATTCTGCCTAGAATATGAGTATGACGAAGTCAGGCTAACTTGTTTTCAAAACAGTCACTAGAACAAACATACAAGTCAGCACTGACGTGACTAAGACGTTCGTTAAAAATAAACTGAATCAATTTTTCTCTGACAACAGGATCCTTCGGCAAAGATTGACATAACAACACAACATCTGCATGGCATTGCAATCTTGTTATTATCGCAATCTTATCGTAAAAAACTACTTTAGATCCACTCGCTGCTCATCGACTGTACACCAGTGGGCGGGGCCAATGATGTGATGATGTAAAAGTAGGCGTGGCTGTTTTGCTCCAGAGGCAGTTGTATATGCAAATGCTTGTGCCCCTGTGACGTCACATGACACCTATTTTCCAAACAAAGCTTTTTACAGCTTTATTATATAAATGCCTTTTTATTGATGATGAGGACTTTTTAAGTTATGGAACTTGCAGGATGTAATAATGATACAAAAACCTCTTATATTCCAAAAGACCAGGACAATTTGATGTCTTTAATCTTAATTTAACAGGATTTGGAATGTTGATAAAGCAGTTTGAAAAAAGTAGAATATGAAACGAATACATAAATACTTGGAAACATGAGACAATTTTGGAGGCTGCAGAAAGAAACGTTTTATTGTTCCGTTAAATAACATGCCTATTTCTGTTTTGGACTGGTGGTCACACACAAAAAATGGGGTTTTGAAAAGCAGTTTTTAATCTCAGCCTTGATAAGGCATGTAACTAGGGTTTCAGATATAAAACCAGCATCAACACATGGTTTTCCTCTAGCCGGATCCATCTACTCTGCTATATCCAGCCGCACAATAAAAGATGATAGAAGTCTAACGTTACTAACTTGTGAGCCAGTCTAACATCCTGGGGATTTGAAGACAATTCTAAGGCATTTGCATGTCATTAAATGCTAAAATCCAATAGTGAGAATGCAGAGAAATAGAAATAAGAAGTAGGCTGTTCTGTTTTGCACAAGCGTTCTGAAAGAAAATCTGTTTAACTGGTTGAAACTCAATCCACATTATATATCCGCATTTCTTCTTTATTAGCTATCAGCAACATCTTTACTATTACAAGGCCACCACCATCTCTCAGCATTCCTCTTGCATTTTATTTAACGTGATAGTAAACAGAAAATGCGTTTTAAAATGTATAGATGTGCGAAAAGGAGGTCAGACAGGGCCATGGCTCTTGAAGCTGCAACGTGTCCACAGAGCAATGAGTATGGTTTGATATAATGCCAGATGTTCTGTCTCTCTCTTTCTCTGTTTGTCTCTGTCTTCTCTCTGCTTAACATGTTGCACGTGTAAAAGCTAACGGCTCACGGCGTTTATGTTCAGACATGCAATGGACATTTGCACAAATATTCATGTTATGTTGTTGTTCCATCTATGGCTACAACCATTAGACATCTATTTATTTCACGACTCAACTGTGGCATTGGCTGCGGTGTTTGTGTTCTGGTATTAAGGGATGCCATCATGAAGAGGATAAATATTTTGAATGCATTTTGTTTCAAGTTTGAATTCTATTCTCTTTTCATTTTCATTTTCAGCTAAAGTTTCAGTTATTTTGTTCATATTTTTATTCAATTTTAGCTCATGAACTTAAAAACAGAAGGATCCCGTTGAGGACTATATGGCCATGTTAAAGAAATAGTTCTCCAAAAATGAAATTTTTGTCAATATTTACTCATTCAGTGACTTTCTTTTTACCTGTGAAATGTGAAAGAAGACATTTTGAAGGATGTTGGGATCCAAAACAAGTTGACTTTCATTGTGTGAACACAAAAAACATAGACATTTTTCAAACCATCATCATTTTTTGTGTTCTACAGAAGAAACAAAAGTCAAACATGTTTGGAAATGATATGAGGATGAGTAAATGATGACAGAATTTACATTTTTGAACATTTATAAAAAGAATAAACCCTACTTTCTTCCTCCACAACATCTTAAATGTTCCTCAAACCCTCATCTCGTTCAAATTCAGCTCATTGCATCACCATCATATAAAGAAACTGCAGAATATGATCGTCATTTGGCAACTAAAATGAATGCTTATCAGTAAAAAAAAAAAAACATGAACTGATCACATCCACTATAAGAGGGGTCCAACTTGTCCAAGTCGAAATGAAACTGCTGAACCTATAGACATCCTGAGATTCAGAGAAGACGATTTGATTCCTTTTATCTTTTTAAGCACGATATCCAGAATCCCTGACACACTTCTCCATGTTTCAAAATGTCCACGTTGTAATGAGGACTCCGAATAGTTTGACATGTTTTAAGGCGGCCCTTAGTCTTGGCTGAAGGAGGGACTCGCTTTGACTTGAACATGTAGCAGATATCTTGCGCACTCAGCACCTCCCCAAAACTTTGGCATATAAAAGCCAGGGTCAAACATTTGTTTAGGCAGTAGGGAGTTTCTTCTGGGGTCTGGATTGGAGTTACACAGACCGGACCCTACGTGTATGACTGAGGACAAAACAGGATTCCCCTTGCCTCAAAGAGTCTACATGTCTAATATTTAGACATGTTCAGCTTTGTGGATATCCGGTTAGGGCTGCTGCTCGGCGCAGTGGTCCTTGTGGTGAGAGGACAAGGAGAGGATGATAGTGAGTATATGATTTTTACTCCTGCTTTTTGCAAAGATGCTTGACAGAAGAGATTGGAGAACTCAAGAGGGGAATTTTCAGCTTTCTTGTTGCAAGTGACCTGCAATCTAAAACTTCTTGGGAATGTCTTGAGGAGGAAATAAAAACTACCTTTTTATTCTCACCAACATTTTTTTATCTTCTAAAAAATGTAATTTTTCCATCTTGCCGCACGCGGAATTGTGTTCCTTCCTCGAGCGCTTGTTTGCTGCGCGCGTGCAGTTACATGTTCAGCGCGGGTGCGCGCGCGTGCGCGCTATGTGATGTCCTCAAGCGAAGGATGCGCTGAAGGAAAAACTCGACACGGATGAGAGAGGGACATTTAATGTCATGTATCCTCTCATTCTTACGCCTGTTTGTATTCTGTCATGCTTTTTATCGATCGATAACGGGATCTAACCGCTTATCTCTGGATTACACTGTCTTGTGATAGACTAGGTGCACCCGTCACTCGTGAAATAGTCGTTTTGACAGTTTTAGCCTACATAGCAGCTAAAGTTTAACAATAGAAATACGATTCAGCGTTTTAGAATGACAAAGGAAAGTTTTATTTGATTTGGGAAAACCTCTGGTTTTTACTTCATCAGTTGCGGGGCGTGACGCTGCTTTTGCAGGACTTTGGCGCCACCAAGCGGTGGATTTTAATACTGCACAGGTCTGAAACACGATGAGGGGGATGCAGGCCTATCCTCCATACCATCATCATTGTGCACCACGCCCCATTAGACCAATTTTAGCTTCATTTACTTCATTTTTTTAAATGAAAACAATTAATAAATAATAAATATGGCATGACACTAGCTCTGTATACTTGATCGTAATGTTTAGTTTGGAGACGCTGCATATGCATATCTTGTGCTTTTGGATTATAAATGCCATGTTTGTTCTCTTGAAAGTAACACAGAAGTCTGTGATGTCAGAAAACATTTAAATTGAAGTTTAAATGAAACTACTTCTTTTTTGTAACTGGTCACTTTGATTTCAAGGGAAAGCCAACGTTTAGTTTAGCTACATATTTGGCAAAAGTTAAGGAATTTCAGTGCCCTTAATTTTTTAAAATAAAATGTTGAAATGGTTGTGGACCCCCTGGACCTGTCGGCCCCTCAAATCATTCCCAACGTTCAATCGCTGACATGGTAATGTGATTCACTGTGCTAATTCATAGCTGTTGTCCTTACAGTCTCATTCGGTAGCTGCACATTGGATGGTCAGAATTACAACGACAAGGATGTATGGAAACCTGAGCCCTGCCAAATCTGCGTCTGTGACAGCGGGACCATCATGTGCGATGAGGTGATCTGCGAGGATACATCAGACTGTCCCAATCCAGAGATTCCCGATGGAGAATGCTGCCCCGTCTGCCTCGACGGTACACTCAACACCTTTGCCCAGTCACACGCACCTTGCGGTCATGCTAGCTCTGTCGCCCTCAAGTGTGCAAACACTTAACCACATGATCTGGGAAATATTTTTCATTGGCCTGTCATCATGTCTGAGACCTGTGGAGTGCAAACACATCACTGGATTCTCTCTCACCACTGATGCTTTTACATGGGATTAAGGATGTTTTTGCTTGTAGTTTTTATTGCCATTTGGCTAATTATACTTTTTAAACACTGAAACATGATTTTTCTTTTCTCTGAACAGTACACAATGCATACTATGACGTGATCAATTGTTCAGCACATACATATATATATACATATACATACTATATATATATATATATATATATATATATATATATATAAAACTACCAATCTCTTCAAAGGAAGAAATAATGTTTGTTAATCTTATTAATGAAAGTATCCATATTTCTGAGATTCTAGATCAGTCCTCTGAGCTTTATCTTTACTTGAGTTGATTAAGGTGGCACAGTTCTGAAATATATTTATATTTTATTCCATAGATGGATATGTTACAGATCCTCCTCCAGATGTTGGACCGGTTAGTGAGAATTTATTCAAATTTTTTATCATGCACCTCATTCACACACACACACACACACACACACACACACACACACGCACACACACACACATGTGTATATATATATATATATATATATATATATATATATAATTTAGTTTGACTTTTGTCACACCATATATATATGCACATCAATATGTTATATTTACACAAATATATATATATATGCATGTATATATGCACATCTCTATGTTATATTTACACAAAACACCAATATAACGTGTCATAACATTTCTAATTTTTCCATTTTTAGGGTCCCGTCGGTCCTAACGGAGACCCAGTGAGTAGATTATATCATTATAATAATGTATTTATATGTATATTGTTTGAATGACCCAGGTTAGACGAGTAAAACTAAAAATAATAGACCAATAGCACATTTGTTTTCAAGAGTACAAAGCCTTAATGAGACAAAAAGTTTGTATTGATGGGAAAATCTGTTGCAAATGAAAAGAATTGGTGCTATTTATGGAGCATTTGAGGCTTTAAACCTGCTGACCTCTACTTGGCCTACTGACCTTTGACCTCCATAACATGAAAGCTGCAGATTAAGCATTTGTTTGGTGTTACTCATTACCATTTCAGTTTTTATATGATATTTTATATGCATTATGTACAGTTTTTGTTCGAGACAGGTCATCTGTAGGGAAAAGATTAAATGGATGATCATGTGTAACATTCATCACAGCCGCACTGAACTAAGAGTTGTCTGATGTGTCATTGCTCTGTTTGTTTCTCAGGGTCCTCCAGGGCCTCCTGGCAGAGATGGTACTCCCGGAGAGAACGGACTCCCTGGACCTCCTGGTCCTCCTGGTCTTCCTGGAAACCTTGACCTCGGCGGCGGAGTAAGCGACTCAATTTTGACCTTGTAAAACTGTGACTCTGCTTTGGTTGAGTCAGCATCCGTGATGATTAAGTTTGAGACAATCTTTCCAGGTTGGCCTGTATTCAAAAACATAAATCTTGTTGTGATCTTCTGCTCGTTTTGGCATTCAAAAAATATTAATAAATAAAATAAATAATATGCTTTTAAAAGTTTTAAAGAAAAACAAGAAGCTTCTGTAGTTCAGTACCAACTGTGTGAACAGCTCCCATCATGCTCACTATTGAGAATTCTGGAATAAACGCACACGATGTGCTCTATAAAAGCAAAATAGCTGTGTGTTTTAAGGGTTTGACATGGCTGAGGTATTTGTGACACATCACATAGGTGATTTTATAGCATTTACAATGAGTATTAGCTAATAGTCTGACATTAAAAGAAAACCGTCCTTTAGTAAATGATGAAATGAAGATAATCACAGGAGCACAAATCTTAAATTTACATAATGAAACCAACAAAAATGTACTCAGCAAACCCTCTCTCATGCATTCTCCTTGTTCCCTACAGTCTTTCCTTTCCCAGATGGCTTATGGCAGTGAGAAATCCAGCGGCCCTGCTGTTCCCGGACCACCAGTACGTCAGCTTCTCTTTTCCGACTCTTTCCCTCACACAGAATAGACCATTCAGACAAAATCGATCATTTGTAATCTGCTCTCAGTGATCCCTCACTTTTACACCGTCTCATTGACTTTCAGCACTTTTGTGTACATCTCATTTATCATAATTCACGTTTATTATGTATATACCTGCATTATATCTGTAATTGACTACCCTACTTTCTAGATAGCACTATTAGGTTGCTGCTTTCAAAGGAGTTTCAATAACTACAGTATTTTCTATCTCTATTTAACATTTTGTTTTCTCTCTTCTAGGGCCCCATGGGTCCCCGTGGCCCCCCTGGACAAGCAGGTTCACCTGTAAGTCTATTTCTAGTGTTATACTACAAAATGATGTTGTTTTGTTAGAACAAATAAATCAACCGGTCTGTCCTGAGTATTGTCAGTAAACCGGACTCTAAACCTCATGTGGCATATTATCCATCCAGTATCTCTTGTCTGATATATAACTGTATTTGTGTGTATTTTTAACAGGGCCCTCAGGGATTCACTGGCCCCCCAGGCGAGCCTGGTGAGCCTGGTGCTCCTGTGAGTATCTGTGCTTCAGTTTTACTGACGCTACTTCATAGAGCTCTTCACATTTTACAAAACATGAGTATTTTACCAGCAGCTTGTGAACACTATTCTTCTGCTGTTGTTGCCTGCAGGGTCCAATGGGTTCTCGCGGTTCCTCCCGGTCCTCCTGGAAAGAGTGGAGAGGATGTGAGTTTTCTATTTTCTCACTCCAATCACCTCTGAATCAGACGAGCCAAACTCAAATAATACAGCACAGGCCTTTAAGTGTCGTTTCAATCCCTTCATTATCTCTCTTCTGCTCTTCCTCAGGGTGAAGCTGGCAAAGCAGGTCGCCCTGGTGAGCGTGGAGCCGCTGGGCCTCAGGTGCTCACACATGCTTTCCTCATTGATACACACAGATATATTGCAGACATACAACAGTCAACTTATGAAGTGTTATACTGGAGTATGAGAAGACATGATGCTTGCTCACTGAAATGAGAACATAATAAATGCTCATTATTTTTTACTAGGTCAAATAATCAAACCGGATTGGAAAGAGATTCAAACTCATCATGATTATATTCTCTTGCTTATTTCACAGGGTGCTCGTGGATTCCCAGGAACCCCTGGACTCCCCGGCATCAAGGGACACAGAGTGAGTATGACCCTACCTTTTGATTGTAATTTTAAATTATTTAATTATTTATTCATGTTTATGAATAATTACACTAATTACTAGTTTAATTACTAGTTTTAAATGATGAATTATATGTTTATATATATATATATATATATATATATATATATATATATATATATATATATATATATATACACACACACACATTTTATTACATATTATGTTTTAATTAATTAATTAATTAATTAATATTGTGTTTATTGTACAATATTGCTTGAAATAAATAAATAAATATGTACACACAAACGTTTGCATTTATTACATTTTAACTAATTATGAATTATATATAGGCATATATATATATATATATATATATATATGCTTATTCTCTATTTATTAATATTGTGTTTTTTGTACAATACTGCTTGAAAACAAAATATTTATATAGTTTGTGAGTGTATATATAGATTTATAGATATAGATATATATATAGATATATAGATATAGATTTGCATTTTATTAAACTGCATTCTTGTTTATGACCTTATATTGTATATTTTTCATTTTTTTGTACAATACTGCTTAAAATATAACAAATATATAATTTGTTTAAAAAAATATATATTATTTTTTTTTATATTATTACATTTCATATTTTTCTTAATTATTATATATATTTTTTAATTTTCTGTTTTATTACATATTACATCTTTTTATCTGTTTATTCATTAATATTGGCCACAATATTTGTTTTTCACTTTTGTGTGCAATACTGTTTGCAATATATATTTATATATATTCATTAGTAATGTAATGTTTTCTATTGTCTCTTACAGGGTTTCCCTGGTCTAGATGGAGCTAAGGGAGACGCTGGTATTGCTGGACCCAAGGTGAGATGTTTATTTCATTTGTATCCTCTTTTAATTTCTCATCTATGCAGATGTCAGATTTGGTCTGTGAACATGCACACTAATTTGACTTTACAGATGTACCGATATAGTATTGGTTCTGTGTTGATTGTGTCTTCTCTCTGATTGCAGGGAGAGGCTGGTGCTCCTGGTGAGAATGGTACTCCTGGAGCCATGGTGAGTGATTCTACATGGGATTAAAGTCCATGAAAAGTTCCTTGAAATGGTGCCATTCTTCTCACATTTCCTCTTCCATCTACTTCTTTCAGGGTGCTCGTGGTCTGCCCGGTGAGAGAGGTCGCCCTGGTCCCCCTGGTCCTTCTGTAAGTGTCACATCCAATCATTATTGTCTCTGTGGAGTAGAGACTAAAAAAATATTATTTTTAAAATCAGTTTTTATACTGAACCATCAGCAGAGTATTACATCTACTGTTGTATACAGACCTCCAATATACCATTCAGCTTATAAAATGAAACTCAACTTATTAATTCACCATGAGCAACCATTTATAAATCTCAAAATGAGTCTAAGTCTAAGATAATCAAAACGAATTGAATTTTATATGCTACTCGTTCTGCTACTCCTATTAAATGCTCTCAGGTGTACAGTTGTTGTTGATCCAAGAATCACTGACTTGTTCAAAAGACAAAATCTTAAGGCAGGGTTCAAGGCCATCATTCAGTGTCATTATTGGTTCATAAAGATGGACGATTGTAATCTTTTATCTGTTTTCTGCAGGGTGCTCGCGGTAATGATGGCAACACTGGCGCTGCCGGACCTCCCGTAAGTCTCTTAAGAGCAATATTCTGGTAATACAGCAGTTATTTACTATAAGAATCTATTCAAGTATCACAATACTCTGTCTTTATTGATACTAAATACAAATTAATGTTCATAGTACTCATAATCAGATGTGAAAATGAAGCAGCTGATTTAGATATAGATGTTAATAATGCTTTAGTTTCTTGTACATGTTGTTACACCTACTACAGTGATCAAAGCAGGAAGTCGTATTAATCATTTTTATGTATTATAATGTGTTTAATGGTCTTATTATTATTTTTCTGCTACATTAGGGACCCACCGGCCCTGCTGGTCCTCCTGGTTTCCCTGGTGGTGCTGGTGCTAAGGTATGGGACCCACTACAAATGATGGCCCACTTTATCATTATAAGTGGTGTACTAACATTTTTATTAATAATTTGATACAATTCGCTTATTGTGTACACACATACATAAATACATACATGCATTCCCTTACCCCTTAAGCCTTAAACCTACCCATACCACCAAATCTGTCCATAAACTTACCCATATGACACCTCAAAAGCAGCAAAATTTTATTTCAGTGTCCTTGTTACATATGTTACTTACTTATAGTAACAACATTAAGTTATGCATAATTGCATGCAACTTACCTAAAAAAAAACCTAATCCTAACCCTAACCCTATAATAAATACAAGTACATATGCAATACAGTATGAACTAAAGAAGTACATTGTACATAATCATTTTTGGCCTAAGTAATGTTTTTATGGTCATGGATTGGTACAGCTGCCAACAGTTGACATGTTCATTAAAGCAAATACATACTATAAGTACTTCCTATAATGTTTAGATTGCAATTGAGTGTTTCTTGATCAATGCATGTACATTATACCATTTAAAATATTTTTTGGGGATAAAAATGTCTACGATATAAACATAAATACCAGTGGGAGTACACTCTCTGAAATAAACTGACAATTCACCATTTTTTTTTTTTTTTTGCTTCTGTAGGGAGAAACTGGCCCTGCTGGAGGTCGTGGTTCAGAGGGACCCCAGGGACCCCGTGGTGAGCCTGGTAACCCTGGACCCGCTGGTGCCGTCGGTCCTGCTGTGAGTATTTACATCACAAAACACCATCTCAAATTACACAACGTATTTGCTGGAAAGATGTTAAATGAACAATATTCCCAAAGAAAATGGCTGTAAAACAGAATAACGCTACGTTTAAATGACAGTGTATTGTGAGAAAGAAGGTAGAAAGGTGATTTTGGAAAAAAAATATGAGATGGGAGGAAATATTAGATGTCAACGCTCTTGCATTGTCTCGCAAATGTTTTGCGTTCCCCTGAGAAACTTTACGTTCGCTCACAGTTCAATCAAATTGAACACAAAGTTTCTGAGGGGAACGCATAACTTAAAAAAAATATATATATTATATCCTCCCATCTCATATTTTTTCCAACAAGATTATGTCCCTTTTAGGGGCTCCGTACAATTAAGATATCAGTGCATAAGTATTATCTTGTATAAAATGTATGAAAAATGCAAAACTGGATAGCCCACCTAAAGCTGAAATTATCTTTAAAACAAAGTGTGATTGGAGTATAATCTAAATAAATTGAAATAATTTAATTTAATGGAGGTGTGGAGATTAAGATGAATATGGTTAGCTTTAACTGTGGATTTCACTTTTGTCCTCACTGCTCAGGGAGGCCCTGGATCTGATGGTGCTCCTGGTGGCAAAGGATCTCCTGTAAGTATTTATCCCACACCAATCTGTCTTTATCTTTATGCTGTTGCTCTCTGTATAGCAATATGAGCGGTTTTAATGATTGATTTGCAATGATGTTTTGTAGGGTGCTGCTGGTATTGCTGGCGCTCCTGGTTTCCCAGGTTCCCGTGGACCAGCTGGACCCCCTGGCCCATCTGGTGCTCCTGGCCCCAAGGGAAACAATGTATGTATACTGCAATTTTATTATGCATGCAAGAAAAGTGTAGTAATGTTTCAGTCCTTTCAGGATGTCATTTTTGCAAACTTTAGTTCTGAAACTGAGATTACAGGAGGTGTGACTTAAGGCTGGATGCACTACATGACTTTTGCACAGATTTGCAGTCTGATCAATAGATGCTATTTTCTGAAATTCTTTATGTATAATGGGTACAGGCTGATTTTTTTTTTAGCTTCAGGCTGTGATGTCATCCAGTCAGAACAGATCAAACATATTTGATGTTTTTGAGTCGACTTTAGAACATGTATTAAAAGGCCAGATTGAAAATATTGATTTCCCAATAATATATACATTTTGATGATCCAATATCGATTCTTAAATCCCAAGAATCGATCTTTCAGTCTATGCTGTTTTCAGATGATGGCTGAACAGAACATTATTTGTAGCACCTCCCATCCAATAAATCGCAATAAGCTTTGTTACTTTTGTTATGAAACAAAATCTCAGCTCAAGGTGATCATCTTTTCCTCTTCACTCTTCAAGTCATGTAGTGTATTCCAGCCTTTAGATGTTAAAGATATGCTGTAGTAGTAATTCAAATATAACACGGTCTGTGATCTTTTCTCCTGTTATATAAATGCACACTAAGTTGATTTGCATACAGAAGAGTCGGAAGAATAAAAGCATGGTGGGCTGAGATCAGATATCTTACGTCTTATACTGTAATTCCAGGGTGATCCAGGTCTCCAAGGCGCTAAGGGAGATGCCGGTCCTAAGGGAGAACCTGTAAGTATCTTTGAAGCATAGATAATTTTCTAATCTTTACAGAAACCTCTCCTGTAATAGTAATAGTTGCTCTTCTCTGTGCTAGGGCCCAGTTGGACCCCAAGGTCTCGCCGGACCTTCTGGTGAGGAAGGAAAGAGAGGAGCTCGTGGTGAGCCTGGTGGTGCAGGACCTGTCGGACCCCCTGGAGCCCGTGTAGGTTAACCTTACCAAAACTGTGACAATTCCATTCTAGCATGCTTTTTTGTTTGTTTGTTTCTCACACTTTGTCTTTTTCATTCAAAAAGGGTGCCCCTGGCAACCGTGGTCTGCCTGGTAGTGATGGAGCACCTGGACCCGGGGTAAGATTATTGACCTCACAAATCAAGGCCGTAAATCTTGTTTCTGAACATTTAGTATTTGTTTTATCTATCTGGTAACCTTAAATGTGCTTTATACTACCGGTCAAAAGTTTGGAATTACTAAGGCTGCATTTATTTGATAAAAAAGAGTAATATTGTGAAATATTATGTTTTCTATTTAAATATATATTGTAAAATGTAAATTATTCCTGTGATAAAAGCTGATTTTTTAGCATCATTACTTCCAGTCTTCAGTGTCACATGATCCTTCAGAAATCATTCCAATAGAATTCTAAAAGAAACATTTCTGATTATTATAAATGTTGAAAATAGTTGTGTAATATTTTTGTGGAAACCATGATATACTACCATTATAAAGCTTGGGGTAAGTAAGATTAAAAATAATAATAATAATAATAATAACATTAATAATAATTTTATTCAACATGGACACATTAAATAGATCAAAACTGATTTCAAGAATCCTAAAAAAGTATCAAAGTTTCCGCAAAAATATTAATACCGTCACAGGAATAAATTACATCTTGAAATATATTAAAATAGAAAACAGTTCTTTGAAATTGTAATATTTCACAATATTATTATTTTTTTCTGTATTTTTTAACAAATAAATGAAGCCTAGGTGAGCATAAGGGACTTAAAACAATAATACATTTTAATGATTCCAAACTTTTGACCAGTAGTGCATGTGGTAACAAACTGATTTTAATTTAGAAATATTATTTAATAGGAATGAAATTACATAAGAGTATGGGTCAGGTTTACATAGTTCTGTTTAGTGTAGGTTAACCCATATATCAACATTCATATCCAAAATTATGTCATCTACTATTAAACTACAGACTATTCTGGGTGTTTTTGAAGGCTTTCATGTATTAAATAACAGCACAGCACTCAATCTAGTCCTGACTGCTCACTGTAATGCGTTGAGAAGGAGCTGTCCAGGGTCCTGCAGAAGATTGCTGTTGCTAAAATACTAAAAGTGGCTATTTAACTTGCAGGGTGCCCCTGGTGAGCGTGGAGCTAATGGACCAATGGGAGCTCAAGGAGCCACTGGAGAGGCTGGTCGCCCAGGAGAGCCAGGATTGCCTGGATCTAAGGTAAGAAGGCTCTTTAATGTTATGTAAAACCATATTAGTAGTATATATAGTCTATATTTTCACCTAACCTGATGCCTGTTGTAGGGTATGACTGGTGCCCCTGGAAGCCCTGGACCTGACGGCAAAGCTGGACCTTCTGTAAGCTGAATATATATCATTTGGAGCTATGATTTTATTTGTATGCAATATAAGACTCATATGAGACACTCAATTTTGTATTAAAGTAATGTTTAATTAACCCGTAGGGTGTACCTGGACAAGATGGCCGACCCGGACCCCCAGGACCTGCTGGATCTCGTGGTGCACCTGGTGTGATGGGATTCCCTGGTCCCAAAGGAACTGATGTAAGTTACTGCGGTAAATGCATGAATTATATAGGGTGAATACAGGTTCAGTGGGACACTTCTTGCCATTGAGATGACTGGGAAAATGTGTCCTAATCAACCTGAATTCACCCAATTTAAAACCTCCTCTAAACACACATGATCAAAACTTTGCTGAAAAACAGGTTGCACACAATCTATTACATGCCTTCTGTCGTCTGATTGATAGTTTAAACTTTTTTTTAAATTTACTGATAAAACATTTTCTGGACTGAAAAACCATGTTAAAATGTGAATCAAATAAGATCATCAGGCTTTTGAGGAAGGTTTATTTGTTCTTCTCTCAATCATCATTGAATTGCATTGCATTACTTGTTTTAAAACTACCGAGCTTTGATCATAAAACTAAGCATTTGAATATCATCTTAATATAACATTACTGAGAGATATGGATTGAAGACTGATATTTATATGCATTTTACATAAGTAGTCTGTTACTGTTACATGTTTTTCTTACTTTTTGGGCATATAAATAATCAGCACCTGCACCAAACTTCATATTTTTGCTCAGTTTGGGCCTCTGAATTAAACTGAGCTCCTTTTTTTTTCTCCTCAAGTGTGAGCTTCATATTCTTACTATATAAGCCATAAAAGCCTGATGTATAAATATAATTCTCAACAAAAAGACATATGCAAAAAATTTAGTTTAGTTTTTTTTTTATGTATTTTGTCTTCCATTTCTAAAAAATAAATTTTTCTGACTATTATTTGGTATGTCAGATTCACATGGCTTATTTCTTAATCTCTTGCACAAAACTGCTTACTGACATTTTTAATACATTGATTTATTCCTCTTAGGGTGAGGCTGGTAAGCCCGGTGAGAGAGGTGTTGCTGGACCCCCTGGTGCTTTGGTACGTACTGAATCACAGATTTGTAATGATTTCTGAGCTTTATGCAGCCTTAAGCATTGCTTTAAACACTTAGCCAAGTCGCTTTGGTAAACTCTTAAAAAACAGGGTAAGCTGACTGAGTCATGTGTGAGTAGGTTCATTATGATGGAGTGTTTGTTTCTGTGTATTTTTATAGGGTGCTCCCGGCAAAGATGGTGATATCGGCGCTCCTGGTGCTCCTGGACCTGCTGTATGTGTGCTTGAACCTCTTAAAGTTGATATGATAAAAAAACAGTTTCTGTTTCTGCTCTAACTTTCTCACTGGTCTGTGTTCTCATAGGGACCATCTGGAGAGAAGGGAGAACAGGGATCCGCTGGTCCTCCCGGTTTCCAGGTATGCATGAACACCCTTGTTATATTTACTTTGAGTGTAATTTAGATGAAAATATGTTTACTGGTCAGACTGTTAAGATTAGTAGCTAATAATCATTGGTTTAGTTGCTTGATTGAACTTAAGCAATCCATGTTTATTCTCTTAAAGGGTCTGCCAGGTGCACAGGGTGCCACTGGAGAGACTGGCAAACCTGGTGATCAGGTACGTGTGGTCGCTTGGACATAATTGTGTTAGCTCAAAGAGTTATGTATTTCATGTTATGCATTGTTCTACTTTAAGTTACAGTAATTAAACAAATTGATCCTACGCAATCATGTTATAAGAAGCATATTGATTATAAAGAAGTTGAGTTCTTTTTTTGTTCGGTGTTATTAATTATGTTCACTGTTCAACAGGGCGCTCCTGGTGAAGGTGGTCCTCCTGGTCCTTCTGGTCCAAGAGTGAGTATTTCTTTCTTAATAATAAAAAAAAAAAAAACCCTGCAGATATCCTTCATCTCGATCAATCCTTAATACTCACTCAAGCTCCATTGCACCTATTAAACTATAAACATAATAATCTGACTTCTACTTTTACCTTATTTTCACTATTATTACTATCATGCTTACACTGCAAAAAAAAAAAATAAATAATTCTCTTAGTATCAGAATTATTGTATTTTTTTTTTTTTTTTCCAGTAAAAATATCTTCACATCCATGTCCATGGGTAAATTTAGTAGGGAACCTTTAAAGATCATACTAAATATTCAATTGATTGCATGAATTGTGTGATTTGATTTTTAAAAAATGGTCTTCCATTTTTGGTCTTATATCAACTGAACATCTTAATTCAACCACACCCAAATTATACATCTATTATAGTCGAATTAGTTTTCCAATTAATTAAAAGGTCTGTTATTTTTTGTGTGAGATGAGTTATAGTTTAATGTTTTTTCACTCGTTTGAATTATAAATCTTAGTAAATGTATTTTTAATGCTTTTCTAACAGTCATTTGTTTCCCCTTTTCCCACTTACCTCACTGCTCTAGTATTCCTTTTCTGTTAGTCAGCTGGGATGAAATACAGCAGAATGATGTTTCTAAATGTCTCGCGCAGGGCGACAGAGGTTTCCCTGGTGAGCGTGGTGCTCCTGGACCTGCTGGCTCTACCGGTCCCCGTGGAGCCCCTGGTTCTCCTGGTAACGACGGTGCTAAGGTAAGACTCCCAATTCGAACGAATTATGACTCAGAATTGTGATATTTGAGAAATGATCTAATTCTCTCTGTGTTTGTGTGTGTTTAGGGAGAGCCTGGTGCTGCTGGAGCCCCTGGTGGTGTTGGTCCTGCTGGACTGCAGGGAATGCCAGGAGAGCGTGGTGCTGGAGGAATGCCTGGAGCCAGAGGAGACAGAGTAAGATTCATAACAGTCCACATTTAAAGTGCATTTAAAGATTCTGCCATCAAATATTTTTGTATATTTTGTATTTTTGTATATATTTTGTATATTTTTGTATTTCAAGTATACCCTTGTGAAAAAGAAGTACAATTTAGCATACTTTTAAAAAGAGTACCTATATACTTAAGTGTGAACTGAATGTAATGTTTTCAGGTTTGCATGTTATTTGCAATTAAGTAAATGTATTGTAGTTTAAATTTATTTTAATTGCAGTTAGTTAAACTTAAGTGTACTTTTTTGACCCACTTATGTAGGACTTAGAAATGTCTTAAAATGTAATTTCATTATTACTTCTATTGTCTCACACGCATTTATGATCAACTAAAATATATACTTTAATGTAATTTCTATTAAAACCTGTATGTCATGTATTTAGATATATGCAATTGCACATTTTTAGTGAAGTTGTGATTTAGAACATTTAAAACATGGTGAATTCAAGTTCATTGGGACACTTTTTGCCATTGAGATGATTAGGAAAAAGTGTCCCAATCAACCTGAATTCACCCTATATTAACTTTAAGTGTAATATTAAGTTAAAACTATAATCAAGTACTTTACTTGTTTTGGACAACATTTTAAAATAGGTGTACTTTAAAGCAAGACAAAAGATTATTAAAATATAATGACTTAAAATATACTTTAAAGTAATACTTTTACAGTAATTTGGCAATGTTACATAGTACACTACTTAAAAGTGTACTTAAGTGTGTTAAAAACTCATGAAAGTGTACTCTCTTTAAGTGACCTTATATGTTATTAATATTATATTATATGCAAATACATTTTTAAAAAATATATACTTTTTAAGATTTGAAGCGCACTACAAGTGCATATTAAATACAATTAAGCACACTTTTTTTTTTTTTAGAAGGGTAGTGACTTGTTACCAAATCGAAGTTATACTGACAGCAACTGGACAGTGTAGTGTTGTTGATGATGTCACATCCTGCTGTATGTTCACAACAGTTGTCCTTCCTCTTTAGGGTGATGGTGGTCCCAAGGGCCCTGATGGGGCTCCTGGCAAGGATGGTCTGCGTGGTATGACCGGCCCTATTGGACCTTCTGGACCCAGTGGTGCTCCTGGTGAGAAGGTAAAGACATATGAAACATTTATTCGATAATTAGCATTGATAGATTTATATTCCTATCGTAAAGCTTACATTTTCTCATTTTCTTTGACATAAAAATGTTGCTTTTGCCTTAGTACTGATCAATTTTATGTAGCATTTACAGACTTAATTACTGTTGTCACTAAAAGAATTACAATAAAGCAGCTTTGTATATGATTGTCCTCTCGTGGTTGTGTTATAGGGAGAGCCTGGTGCTGTTGGACCTCCAGGACTGACTGGCCCTCGTGGTTCCCCTGTAAGTTATCAGGATGCTATCGAAAACCTCATGAAACATGGACATAAACACCAAAAAATAATGCACACACAATTTATGATCAGCATAAGAGTGCACCAGTGCTCTTTATCTGCTGTTATTTCTAAGGCCTCTAAATCATCAACATGATCGAAACTTTTTGCTCGAAAAACCTGTTGCACACAATCTTTTACATATCTTCTGTCATCTGATTGATAGTTTTTAATAAGTAAAGGCCTTTCAGCATAATTCTAAAACTAGCATCTCATCATTATTAAAGGATATAGAGTGACAGCTGATATTTATATGCATTTTATGCAATTATTTTTTATATGTCAGGCTTTACATGATTGCATTTGAATTATACAGTTTGTGAGTGATTTATTGCAAGTCACTGATACGATTTTGTCTCGTATCTTCCCAGGGTGAGCGTGGTGAGGTCGGTGCCCCTGGACCTGCTGGTTTTGCTGGACCTCCTGTAAGTATAACAATCTCATCCTACATTTGTCAATCACTTTGTACCATGTGATATTTAATATCACTGAGCTTAACTGTCTCTATTGTGAATACAGGGTGCCAACGGACAACCTGGTGCTAAGGGAGCTACTGGTGACAGCGGACCCAAGGGAGATGCTGGAGCTCCTGGACCTTCTGGACCCGTCGGACCCTCTGGCCCTCAGGTATTTAACGTTAACAGTTTTCTGTTCTACTTAAATAGATGAATTTCCTATATAATATGCTTATCATTGTTTGTTGTTTTTGACAGGGACCTGCTGGTGCTACTGGACCTAAGGGTGCTCGTGGTGGTGCTGGACCTCCTGTAAGTTTAAATACTATCAGTCATTTATTACAAAATAGAAATTAGTCACAATTCAAAGCCATGACCATATTATACTTTTTTTTTTTTACTGTAAGTGTTATCAGTTATTTATTTTCAGTTTTAGTTATTTTATTACATTAGGTTAAACTGGATGAAAATGAGAAATGCTGCTTTGGCGACTAGCTCAAAATTAAATATGTTTTTTTATATTTTAATTTATTTAAATTCAATTCCATTTTATTGTAATTGCATAAAATACAACAAATCCTCATGGTGCATCCACACATAACAGCACAACAGCAGTTAACATTCATTTCATTTCAAGTAATATTTTTTTTATGGTTTTAGTTAATATTTTTTAGAGGCTATTTATTGAGACCTTAAAACATTTTACCAATTAAGCATATGTGGGAAAAAAATAAGTTCACAAAGGTAGTATCATGTAGTTCGTCATTTAACCCCTAACATGCTTTTCTGTGGAATGAAAAATTTAAAATTGGTTTGATATTTTGTTGTTTTTAATAGGGTGCTACTGGTTTCCCTGGTGCTGCTGGTAGAGTCGGACCTCCAGGTCCTGCTGTAAGTATTGTTTATTCTAAACAAGGTCTAAACCAGGCTTTTCCAACCTGGGCTTTGTGGGAAATTAAAAATAATTTTATAATAAAATTAAAATATTAAATGATTTATTTGCATGTTATGTGACCATTAACTGACATTAGAGAACCGTGAACATGTGAATGTGTTGTTAAATTATTGAAATATTAACTTAAAGTAAATATTTTAGGCCAAAAGAGGTTCTGCTGACAAAAATGCTTGGGAATCCCTGGTCTAAACAAATACTTATTACAAGCTTTTCTTTAGCTGACTCAAAACTTTTAATTTCATTGCATATCTTCTCAGGGTGCTGCTGGACCCCCTGGCCCAACTGGTGCTGCCGGTAAAGAAGGACAGAGAGGTGCCCGTGGTGAGAAGGGACCTGCTGGTCGCCCTGGAGAGGCTGGTGCTGCTGGACCCCCAGGACCCTCTGGAGAGAGGGGTAGCGTTGGTCCCGATGGTCCTGCTGTAAGTAGTCATAGTTTCAAACATAAGCCGCTTGTCCACCATTGCTTAACCGTTCCATTCCGTGCCGATCCTGCACCAGTTGGTGTGGATATTCTTTAATTTTTCGGTTAGCCGACCGTGCTGAGAATTCCAGGCCGAGAACAGTTTGTAATCGTGCCGTACTGATCCAAGCTCAAGTGGAAATATAACTGGAACCATTCGGCCTGATGGTGAAAAAGCAGCTATAGTTACACCACAGCTCTACAGAAGACAATGGTGTCGTTACCAAGCTAAAGATTCAGTTCAATCAAAACAGTGTCAGTGTTGCAGAGTCCATCAATTCTGAAACAAATTCAAATCAAGGCAGCTTTACAGAAGACAATATTGTCATTATCCAGCTCAATTTAGTTCTTATCCCATGGTCTTTAGGGTCCCGCTGGTTCTCCTGGACCTCCTGGTGTTATTGGATCCCGTGGTATTGTTGGTCTTCCTGGACAGAGAGGAGAGAGAGGTTTCTCCGGTATCCCTGGACCTTCTGTAAGTTCTTAAACAACAGATTTTATTTATAGATCCCAATGTTTTGAAAAATATAAAGTCAACATAAAATCTAAATGGACCCTGTTTACTTTGATGTGCATTCCTGGTCATATTGCTTTAATAAAAAACATGTTTGTCTGCATAATTTTTCAGCAAATTCTTCATCCAAGCCCAAACTTTTCTCCTCATTCTCATGTGAAAATATTCTATTTTACTCTGAAATACGACACAATGTTGAAGTAAACTGGGTTGCAAATGCATTTTGACTGCAGTAAACTTTTGCTTTAGTTGCCATCCTTCATAATATCCATTCAACTACCCATCACCTCAGGGAGAGCCAGGAAAGCAGGGACCCTCTGGGCCTGTTGGTGAGCGTGGACCCCCTGGACCAATGGGTCCTCCTGGACTGGGTGGAGCTCCTGGTGAGGCTGGACGTGAGGTGAGCAAACTTGATTGATCTCAAGACTTATGTTAATCCAAATTTTGTCTGGTCAGACAACAAAAGTGCCACATTCTGTGCCGTGTGATGGAGTTATTTTCATTATGTCATTCATCTCTGCAGGGTAATCCTGGACATGATGGTGCTCCTGGTCGTGATGGTCCACCCGGACCAAAGGTAAGCGCAATCACACGTTCTTACTTAGGCATCCTATCCAATCAAGGCATTCTATAGATATATAAAAATATTTTAGTTATCTGAATTATGTATAATTGCATCTTAACTACCAACCTATAAACCTAACCATACCCATATCCCAACCTCAGTAGGAGCAAAATACATTTTTGACTTGAGAACATTGTATTAGACACCTAATAAAAACTGGTTAATGGTTACAGGGTTATATACAGTCATTATCACCCTACTATCACCCTATCTGGGTTTGTTTATTATCCCTTACGAAATAAATGAATGCATTTAATTTGTACATAAATTATGTAATATGTAATTGGTGCTTCCTGTTTAAAAGAACAGTTTTGTAAAATTCCCGTGTTTGCTGTAGGGAGACCGTGGTGAGTCTGGAAACCCTGGTCCTCCTGGCGCCCCCGGTGCTCCTGGAGCCCCTGGCCCCATGGGTCCATCCGGAAAGACTGGTGATCGTGGAGAGGCTGTAAGTTTTTATATGCCAGAATTGTTTCTGAAAATTTATCAGAATCATTTTATTTTTAAACATGTACACCTAAATGATATGCACGTAATGCATCCATGCCAAAATGATAGTTTTTATTATTATTTTGAATTAGATTTTATTTTAATATTTTCTATTTTCATTTTTACAGTTTTAGTACTTTTGGGGTGTGTTTTTGTCATTATTATTATTATTATTATTATTATTATTATTTAAATATATCTGAATATAACTGCAGTTATTTTAGTACTATAACTTAATCTGAATGAAAATGAGAAATCTTGCTTTAACTGAAATAAAATAAAATTTTAATGTTGCTAATGTTTTTTTTATTTCAAGTAATGAAAATGTTTTTATGGTTTTTGTTTTAGTTAACAATAATAACCCTGCACTGATAACACAGTAACACTTTACAATAAGGTTTCATTAGTTAACATTAGTTAATGAACTGACATGAACAACTGTATTTTTATTAACTAACATTAACAAAGATTAACAAATACAGTAACAAATGTATTGCTCATTGTTAGTTCATGTTAGCTAATACATTAACTGATGTTAACAAATGAGAGCTTATTGTAAAGTGTAACCGGTAACATAAAAAAAAAACGTCTGTCATAAGGATTATATAACATTATGCTGAATTATCTCATGCCATGATTGTGGATGTTCAACATTGTTCTTTTCTTCTCTCTCTCACTTCTTTCCAGGGTCCTGCTGGTTCTGCTGGTCCTGCCGGTCCTGCTGGTGTTCGTGGTAGCCAGGTATGAATTTCTCGTTTGTATCAGTTATTCAACTTGTAGTTTTTTTCAGTCATTCGGCACCAGTCTGATCATTCTCATCTCTCTACCTGCAGGGTCCAGCTGGTCCACGTGGAGACAAGGGTGAGGCTGGTGAGGCTGGAGAGAGAGGCATGAAGGGACACCGTGGCTTCTCTGGAATGGCTGGAGTTCCTGGACCTCCTGTAAGTCAGCATAACATCACAGTTACCAATCAATCTGAACAATCTTTTTGCAAATTCAGACATTTGAAGTTGATTTCTCAAGTTAGAGTGAAAATTGACCCTTATATTTGATGCTTTCTGAACGTTTTTAGGGAGCTCCTGGTGACCAAGGACCTGCTGGACCCAATGGCCCTGCTGGACCTCGTGTAAGTACATCACATATGATGGATTTTATATGACTTAAATAATAGTCAAGACACGTTTATTTTTATAACGCACAATACAGATTGTTTTAATGTAGCCTCACAGAAATGAACAGGCCAATTAAGAATAGCCCAAATCTTTCTCCAAATATTAAAACTCAACATATGCCATTACCATCACTAAAAATACACATTACAGTCGCTGTTATGCGTTATACTTAATTTCAATTACAAAATAGTAGCCTAGTTATCATAAACAGTCAGTTTTCATAAAAAAGCACCTTAAAAGTAGTTCATACTACGTATTCCAAGTCTTCTGAAGCCATATGATAGTGTTTTGTTCTGAAAACATTGCTCTGAAATGATAAATCACAGGACAAGCTTCTGCATGCAAACATTGTAATACTCCAAACGGTTTCCATCTGGATCTCATAGGGACCTGCTGGTTCCAATGGAGCTGCTGGTAAGGATGGCATGAATGGTATTCCTGGACCTGTTGGACCTCCTGGACCCCGTGGTCGCAGTGGAGAAATGGGACCTGCTGTAAGTCTGATATCATCACAATTTTACTGCTAAATTGTCTCTTTCAAGCTTTTTAGTGGTCTCTGTTTTAGTGTAGACTTCAACAGATCTAAATAACATCCAATTGGATGTACTCATGTGACATTTTCTCTCTTAACTAGGGTGCTCCTGGTCTTCCTGGACCTCCAGGTCCTCCTGGACCTTCTGGCATTGGTGAGCCCTTCCTTCCCATGCCACAGGGTGAGAAGGGTCCAGATCCTCTGCGTGGAGGCTACAGAGCTGATGATGCCAGCGTTCGCGACCGCGATGCTGAGGTTGACACCACCCTGAAATCTCTGAGCCAGAAGATTGAGAACATCCGTAGCCCCGAAGGAACCCAGGGCAACCCTGCCCGCATGTGCCGTGACATCAGGATGTGCCATCCTGAATGGAAGAGCGGTAAGCATGGATTTGCTTTAAGCCAGTTCCAGCATCCTGCTGTAAATCAACTTCAGATGTAGTGTACTTATCGTCAGTTTCGAAGCTCTTGAAATGACTTAAATCTGTTTTTCCTGCAAGGTTCCTACTGGGTGGACCCCAACCAGGGCTCTCCTCTGGATGCCATCAAGGTCTTCTGCAACATGGAGACTGGCGAGACCTGCGTCAACCCATCTCAGACCACCATTCCCATGAAGAACTGGTACACTAGCAAGAACATCAGAGAGAAGAAGCATGTTTGGTTCGGAGAGTCCATGCCCAATGGCTTCCAGGTACGTCAAGACCTATAGGATATACAGAGACACAGTCTGGGGAAAGACCAAATTCATTACATTGTTTAAAATATATTTTATATTTAAAATACATTTTTATGTGCACATTTATAGGATTTTATTCAGGCCGAAACCAGCAAGCAAATCAAACAAACAATAAATTAAAAAAAAATAATAATTACAAAAAATGTTTTATGAATTTTATTAAAATTTTGATTTGTTACAAATTTGATTCTTGGCTCAAATAGTGCAGAATTTGAAAAATTTATTTTCTGCATTATTTCTAAGATATGAATCTAATAATAAAATTTCTGAAATTTTGAAATTGAAATATTGTACAAATTATAAGATTTTCATCTTCCACTCAAGTGCAAGATGCTCTCTATATCAAAAATCCAAAACAGATTTCACTAGTGGTCTCAAAATATGTCACGATCTTCTGATGAACACAGGAAGTAACGTTCTGTTGTGTCCTCTATGTAGTTCCAGTATGGCAGCGATGGCTCTGATCCAGAGGATGTTAATATTCAGCTGACCTTCATGCGCCTGATGTCCAACGAGGCTACTCAGAACATCACCTACCACTGCAAGAACAGCATCGCCTACATGGACGAGGCCACAGGCAACCTGAAGAAGGCTCTGCTCCTGCAGGGCTCCAACGACATCGAGATCAGGGCGGAGGGCAACAGCCGCTTTACATACAGAGTCAGCGAGGATGGCTGCACGGTGAGCACCCCATCATCTCTGCTGTTGCTTTTTCTTTTGCTCCCATATTTGTGTCTCTTTCCTTACTCATAATGTTAACTTAAATAGAGCACTGCAGGATGACATGTTTTGCAGGCCGATTTACTAATTCGTTCCCTCGATTTGCTAAATCGTGCGCACAACTTGCTATTTTGTTCCCTCGATTTGCTAAATCACGTGCATAATTTACTATTTTGTTCCCTCGATTTGTTAAATCACATGCTTAATTTGCAATTTCGTTCCCTCGATTTATTAAAACATGCGCATAATTTACTATTACGTTCCCTCAATTTGTTAAATCACGTGCATAATTTGCTATTTCATTCCCTCTATTTTTAAATCACGTGCATAATTTGCTGTTTCGTTCCCTCGATTTGCTAAATCATGCGCATAATTTACTATTTCGTTCCCTTGATTTGTTAAATCGTGCGCACAACTTGCTATTTCGTTCCCTCGATTTGCTAAATCGTGCGCACAATTTACTATTTCGTTCCCTCGATTTGCTAAATCGTGCGCACAATTTACTATTTCGTTCCCTCGATTTGCTCCGTTCCCTCGATTTGCTAAATCGTGCGCACAATTTACTATTTCGTTCCCTCGATTTGCTAAATCATGTGCACAATTTACTATTTCGTTCCCTCGATTTGCTAAATCGTGCGCACAATTTACTATTTCGTTCCCTCGATTTACTAAATCGTGCACACAATTTACTATTTCTTTCCCTCGATTTACTAAAGTGTGTGCATGACTATTTCGTTCCCTCGATTTGTTATATTGTGCACACAACTTGCTATTTTCGTATAATGTCCACTTGTTAGACAAGTAAAAGAAATATAAAAATCACAAGGGGGTTTTACTGAGGTATTTTATGTCGTAGAATAAAATGTGACGATACCACAGACCTTATTTGTCCTTTTTTTGTTTGTTTTCCACAGTCACACACTGGCACATGGGGCAAGACAGTCATTGACTATAAGACAACGAAAACATCTCGTCTGCCAATCATTGATATCGCTCCTATGGACATTGGTGCTCCCGATCAGGAATTCGGCGTAGAAGTTGGCCCAGTCTGCTTCTTGTAAAAAGAAAAATCTGGACATGACTTTGCTGTTTTTTTTCTAGCAGTCATCTTCAAATCTTTTCCTGTTCATTAAAAAAAAAGCCCGAACTCTTATTCGGCTGCAATCGGTCCATGTGCTTAAACCTGAATCCTTGAAGACGGTGCTTGTTGTGATTCCCATCTTGAGAAACATTCTTAAAACAAAATCGAGGACCACTACATCAGCCAGCATCACAATCATGGACACTTAGTGAGAATCCTTTGCGTCAGCTGACAACAAGAAAGTAATATATACTTGTAAAACGCCCCACCCCCTGGAGTCCAAAGAAAAACTACCACCTAGTGACTTTTTTTGACCACTGCAAAAGGACAATGAAAAACAAGCAAATGCTAATGTACCATTCTCTGGTGTTGAATAAATATGACAAACGACAGCCAAGTGTCTTGTTCCTTCTAACCGAAAGTGAGGAAAAACTCAAAACGTCACACAGGGAACAGAGTTAGGTGGTACTACGTCATCTTGATATAAAGGCTACCTCAGGACAAAAAAGTGCATGTAAGGAGATTTTGGGGGAAACAAGGGCAGTTTTTTATTCAAGCAAAATAAACGAATTAGTAACAGGTATTAAAGGTGCTACTTCCTCTCCAGGTCCTGTCTGTGGTGTGTTTGTATTTGAGAGAAAACAAACTCATTCATTTTTATACTGTCACTTACACTTGCAGGGCCTTTTTGGTGCTAAATGTCAACAGAATGTCTTGATGTCAATGTGATGCAATTGCTCTTATCAAAGTGTCAGCGGAAGAGGACAATAAAACAGCTGGATAGGTTGGTTACTGTAGATTTGCACTTAATCTGATATGGGTTAAGTGGATGGACTGATTGCCAGTTCGTCTCATTTCCAATTCCCCCTTCCTTAAGTTTCTAGAGAAGTCTTATATTTGTCTGTACATGCCGCTCCCCCCGTTTCCAGATTTTATTTCTACTCTCAAAATGCAATGCACATCTCTTTTCTATTTTATTTTTTTGTTTGTTTTTTTCGTTTGTTTGATTTGTTTTCAGTGAAAGGTTTCTTATAAAAACTGAAATGAGGCGGCAAAAAGAAAAACACAGAAGAAATAAACCCTCCAATGGTTCCAACAAAGGATCTGTACTTATTTTGTACATGTATAGTATTTCAAGATGTTTTTAATTATTTTGGATGTTGAAATAAAGCATGTTTATGTGGTCAACTGGATGCTGGATATGTTATCTTCTTGCCATGGCCTCAGCGCCTTTCTCTAAGCATGAATTAAACAAACTACAATGCTTTCACTCAACTACCTTAATTTCTACTTTATTTCCAGGGGTTGTGCTTGGGATGCATGTTGATAATGGGTAGGGAACTGTCAAAAAAAAAAAAAAAAAAAAAACGTTTTACTGTTCATAATCAAAACAAAAAATGCCCAATATTGGCAATCAAAATATTAATGAATTTATACACCTCTCTTTTTGTACAAAAGTACAATAGTTCCTAAATGTACATTTAAATACTCAACAAGAAGGCACATTTCCAAAAACAATCGAGTGAGGCCCCTTGTCGAATATTTTTGCATTACAGTCTGGCAAAATGTTTGGATCCTAGTCAAACTAAAAATTCACTTTTCCACTCCCGCTGACCTGATACATCATAACTGGGCCTCACACAAGGTGTTTCAAATATTTAAACAGCGACACGTGTTGTAAGTATGATTCTCACCTCTATGTGTAACTTTAAAGATTCAGTAGCTCTACCAAAGATTTTACAATGATGGTGCACTCATTTATTGATGGGAGAGAGTGCAACACAATATGGCGGAATAAGTAGGTTATGACTGCACATGCGCATTGGCTGATCCAGTCTGAAAAATGCATTTTTTTTTTTTTTATGGTCGTGATTTGAGCATTTATGAGACTGTTGTCAGATATCATTGGTGATTTCAAATATAAAATTTAATTGTAAGCTTGGTGAAGAGCTTTGGAGAATTTGATGTTTCCCCATTCAAAGAGATAGGAGCTGTATTTGCATGACTGAAATAGTGTTTCAAATATGGCCGCCGAGTGAAATGACTTGCCTTAAAGTGACTTTGAATGTCGTAGTACTTTTCCATAAAATAGTGTTTTAATTATATACGGTGCGGGTCGCCCCCCTCAATGTATTTCGCTATGTTGAATGACATGATCCGAGTTTCACTAAACGTCATGGAGAATCCTCATGCTCATTGGCTGCCGTCTCTGTAGCTACTACTGGATAACGAATATAACGTCTGAAGCCGGAAGGCAGGTAAGTAAATTAATAATTGTGCCTAAAACTCACTATTATCTGTGTGATTTACATAAAGTCAACAATGATTTCGCTGATCCACGTCGATAGATGGCAGTGCAGCGTCGACTCAACACCGTAGCTATTGGTTTAAGCACAGAAAGAAGAACGCACTTTTAAAGGGTTAATTCACCCAAAAATGAAAATAATGTCATTAATCACTCACCTTCATGCCGTACCACACCCCTAAGACTTCCGTTCATCTTCGGAACACAAATTAAGATACTTTTGTTGAAATCCGATGGCTCACTGTTAGCCAGCAATGACATTTCCTCTCTCAAGATCCATTAATGAACTAAAAACATATTTAAATCAGTTCATGTGAGTACAGTGGTTCAATATTAATATTATAAAGCAACGAGAATATTTTTGGTGCGCCAAAAAAACAAAATAACGACTTATTTAGCGATGGCCGATTTCAAAACACTGCTGCAGGAAGATTCAGAGCGTTATGAGTCTTTTGTGTCGAATCAGCGGTTCGGAGCGCCAAAGTCACATGATTTCAGCAGTTTGGCGGTTTGACGCGCGATCCGAATCATGATTCGACACGGACCCTGCGTTCCATTCAGAAGGGCTCATCCCTATGCCCTAATCCCTTCAAAGGGTTTACCCTCCGGAGTGAGAGCTTCGAAGGGATGAAGGGTGAAGGGATCAAAAAAACTCTTCTTTTGGAATGCACTTCTGCGTCATCTTAACGAGACAATCAAGGAGGAGTAACTTAGATTGTGCAAGCTGCGCCCTTTATTTAACGTTAGTTTATTTATTTATTTATTTTAGGTTTAGCGCATGTAGGCTATATTGTATTTATGTATTTTAAACATTTGAATGGACTGATAAAGGGAGCTGTAAAGTATTTTTGTTGAAGTAGAAAGTCGTTTTGACCATAATAATGTACCAAATCTAACTCATATAAATATTAGGCTACAGTAGTACAGAAAAATATTATATATTTAAAATATGTATAAAATATTATACATACCTTTATAGTTAATCGAACTCTGAGCCTCCTGTACCCATTCTGTGACGTCAAACTTCCCTGTGCAAAGGATCATGGGGGCCCGAAGTGTCCATCAGTTGTTCCCTTCGAAATCCTTAATTCCGAAGGGCCCTTTGAAGTGGCCAGTTTTGAGCACTTCGGTTTGGAACGACCCTTCAATATGGCGGCCATGATTATTTTCACTCCGAAGTGCCCTTCGGAGGGCGATATATCCCGTTTGGAACGCACTGACTGATTCATAATGCTCCGAAGCTTCCTGAAGCAGTGTTTTGAAATCGCCCATCACTATAAAAGTCATTATTTTGTATTTTTGGTGCACCAAAAATATTCTCGTCTCTTTATAATATTAATATTGAACCACTGTACTCACATGAACCGATTTAAATATGTTTTTAGTACATTAATGGATCTTGAGAGAGGAAATGTCATTGCTGGCTATGGAGGCCTCACTGAGCCATCGGATTTCAACAAAAATATCTTAATTTGTGTTCCAAAGATGAACGAAGATCTTACGGATGTGGAACAGGACGGCATGAGGGTGAGTAATAAATGACATTATTTTCATTTTTGGGTGAACTAACCCTTTAACAGACCAGTAGAAGTGTTTAGTGTATGTTAAATTCAGAAATTGCATCAGGGTGCACATCTAACATTCACAGACTTAAAGTTTTATTAATTTATTTCACATCAAATTACATTTTACACCGCATACAATTGTTGATATAAGAGTTAGTATAGTGATCCAAACTCCAAACAAAGACCATGTTCCCATTACATTGTTGATAGTCTGGAATTTACTGATCCAGCATTGGTATAAGTACCAATGCTTAACCTTTTTAACCCTCTGGTATTAATACAGTGATAGCCTAAATATAGCAAATGTATTTCAAATCAAATGCATGGAAGGCAGATTGGTGCCATCTGGTGGAATAAATAAAGAAAATCATATGTTATGACTATTGTGTAACCAGCTGTATATATATTAATTTGTAGATTTACCCTAAAAGATTTCTCTGTATTTTTGTGTTTTCTATTTATTTCCTATGGTGGTCATTTTTGACAGTGAAGATTACAAGTGTGACTATTTTTAACACCATTTGCCATCATGTTTTGTGTGTGTGTCTCTTTGTATTGCATACCAAAAATTAAAAAAATTAAAAATGTAATTTTTTTTCTGTTTAAAATGACTGAAGACTACCAGGGGGTTAAACAGATGAATCAGATTTGACTACTGCATACTGACAGTGATATTCATGGTCCTTACTAAAAGCATTCAATATGACTTAAGAAGCAAAGCATTACATGATGAAGAGACTTTGTTTCATTCTGTTCCTCATATAAAGACTTTAAATCATTGCACAGCACGGGTCATATGCCCTTGTTTTTAGACCTTATCAACCATCTGTAGAGCTGCATAAGGACTTCTCCAAATTTCTCCTGTTGAGTTTCATGAAAAACAACAACAGCATACAGGTTTGGAACAACATTTTTGGGTGAATTTTCTTTTTTGGGTGAAGTATTCCTCAAAGACACACAAAGCAAAAAACAAATAGTGAAAGTTAAAAACATTCTCTGTAATGTCTCTCAGCGCTCCGCCATCGCCTGCTCCGCCATGAGGAGCGGCTGTAAGCACTGCCGAGGCGGATCCACGGTGAGCCTGTCACCGCTGGCCATTCTCCGCAGCTCGTTGGCGTTATCCTGGATGGTGTGGTGATGGTACAGCTGGAGACTGAGACGGGAAGATAAGTTAAGTATGTTGTTGAGGCAAGACACCACAGGTGAACAGGGTAAAAATCTTCGATTATTAGATATAATTCTTTCCCCAGTTGGTTAAGTACATTAAGACATATTTCTATAATGTTATGTTAAAGTATGTACATGTGGCATTATTTAGTTAAATATTAACTAATTTGCATACATTTTCAGAACACAAATCTGATCATTGGATAAAGCCAGGTTCAACATTCTTGTTTTATTTTGTTGACAGATTAGAATTAAAGGCACAATATGTAATATTTTTAATTAAAATATCCAAAAACCACTAGAACAGTGTTATATATTTTGTTGACTTGTGTACTTGCATTATGTAACCCAAATGTTTCCAAGAACATTTAAATCCAGAGAAATAAGCAATTTTAACCAAGACACGGACTGTGGCCATGCGTCGCCTATCAGTGACATCATACCCGCATTACCCTCGATTTCGGACCTCGGTTTTATTTTGTAGAAACCATGGAAACACCAAAGATGCTTTAATATATGATGTGTTTTATTAGACAGGTGAGCAACTGTTTGGATATATTCATCGACAGAAAACTAATCATGTTATAAAGCTCAACTAGGGCTGTTCAATGATAACTGTGGTTATCGTGTACAAAATAAGAGTCTGTGTTTACGTAATATATGTGTGTTTGTTTTGTGTATAATTATTATGTATATATAAATATACACACATACATGTATATATTTAAGAAAAATATCTTATATTTCTATACAAATATTTACATTTATATATAATTTAAATATATAAAAATATAAATATATTTATACATACATGCTTATATTTCTTAAATATATACATGTATGTGTGTGTATTTATATATACATAATAATTATACACAAAACAAACACACATATATTACGTAAACACAGACTCTTATTTTGTACACGATAACCACAGTTATCGTTGAACAGCCCTAAGCTCAACACAGTAAGTCTTATTTTTTTAAATCTCGTTTTCTTGATTTACTGTGAATACCATGTTTTACCATGTCTAATATCGATCTAGTTTACTGCAGTGTGCAACAAGTGTCTCATAGCAGCCACCGAGCGAACGCGCAGAGTAGCATTATAACAACTTTCAAAACACAAATGTTTCTAATATGATAAACAGTGCTGCTTTGCCCCACATACGCATGACCGGAAGAAGTGGAAGCGGCGACTGTGGCATAATAAAAGCTCCACTGCTGTCTAGCCGTGTGTCGCGCTCGTCTCTTATTATCAATCGCTCCAGCGGCCTCGTTCCTCTCCAACAGCTTTCAGCCCCACCCTGCTTCATACTACAGTAATGTTAATAAATATTTAATACATTAGCTCATCCATGAGTATGATTTTTGCCCGAGTCCCATCGGATTCTTTTCAACCGACTGTAGACGTGAAGACAACACCTCCCATGATTCCACGAAATCAAGGCATCATCAAACTACACTTTTGTTTTACATAAGCAACTTCTAGTGGCGAAAAATTACATATTATGCCTTTAAAGGTTTATTAAGGAAGCTTGTTTCCTCATGGAAAATATAAAAAAAAGGTAATTGCAACTTTTCATTTCACAATTTAGAAATTTTTTTCTCACATTTGCGAGTTTATATATCAAAATTTCGGACTTTATAACTCACAATTCCAAGTTAATTTGAGAAATAAAGTCAGAATTGCGAGATAAATAGTAGCAACTTTTTTTATTTTTTATTCTGTGACGGAAACAAGCTTCCATAGTTTTTACAGAAGAGATTTGGATTTTTTTTTTTTTTTTTTTTTTTGTCATTCCATAAATCAGAAAACTACGGAAGAGGATTAGGGCCAAGCAATAATAAAAAAATAAAACCATCTTGAGATTAAAGTTGTTAAATTTCGAGAAAAAACTCGTTAAATTAAAAAAAAAAAAGTCGAGATAAAATGTTGAGAATGAAGTCATTAAATTATGAGAAAAAAGTCATTAAATTACGAGTTTGTTCTCATAATTTAACGACTTTTTTCTCGTAATTTAATGACTTTATTCTCATAATTTAATGAGTTTATTCTCAACATTTTATCTCGACTTTTTTCTCGAAATTTAACGACATTTTTCTCATAATTTAACGAATTTGTTCTCGTAATTTAACGACTTTTTTCTCATAATTTAATGACTTTATTCTCAACATTTTATCTCGACTTTTTTCTTGAAATTTAACGAGTTTTTTTCTCGTAATTTAATGAGTTTATTCTCAACATTTTATTTCGACTTTTTTATCGAAATTTAATGATTTTTTTCTCGAAATTTAATAACTTTAATCTCGAGATGGTTTTATTTTTTTATTATTGCTTGGCCCTAATCCTCTTCCGTAGTTTTCTGATTTATGGAATGACAAAAAAAAAAAAAAAAAAAAAAAATCCAAATCTCTTCTGTAAAAAAGATTTCTCTGTATTTTTGTGTTTTCTATTTATTTCCTATGGTGGTCATTTTTGACAGTGAAGATTACAAGTGTGACTATTTTTAACACCATTTGCCATCATGTTCCATGGAACATTTCCATGTTCCATGGAAAACACTGTCAAGAGGCAGAAAAGTTTTTTTTGTTTTTAATAATAAAATATTATATAAACCAAGCAAATGATATATGAACAAACCCCTTCTTAAAACCTTTAGAACAGATATAAATAAAATTGTAAAGTTTGCTGTATGTAAAGCTGCTGAAGTTTTTCGAGAAAACGGCCTTTAAAGTATGTATTATAATTGAAAACACAAATAGATGAAGTGTAATGAAATAAAAACTTAAATATGTGTCTTGAAATTTTCTTTCCACTAGTCTGAAAGATGCTATTGGAAGCAAAAAAGCTCAAAATTAACCATTGCCTGAAAAAACAATAGTGTCTTTCCTTAAACAAAACCCAGTGATACAGTATAGGGTACTTACTCAGGGGTCTTGGCATTTCGTTTCAGACTGCAATAAAAAGGACAAAGAGAAAAGGAAACTTGAAATGGTCATTCAAACAAACATTATTTTAACCAAAACGTGAATCTGAAGTGGACATACACTCCCTCTCTCCTACAGCACATGATGTAGGCCAGGATGAGACAGAGGATCAAAGCCAGAGCGAAGGGAACGATGACAGTGACTATGTAGTCGGGGAAGAAATCTCTCTCGGGCGGAGACTCTGGAGGACTGAACTCTCCACCCCACGCGAGGACACCTGAACCCATGGTAGGGAGCGGGGCAGGAGGAACAGGCTTGGACAGATCAAACTATGGGATGAAAGGTATTAAACGATATGTAAGGATGAAGGTGAGCTATCCAGTACACAGAACACATCTGCTGTGTCTCACCAGGACAGATTTGCACCAGGTTATGCAGTTGATGGGGTTTGTGCAGGTGCTGCAGTCTCCGGTGAGCTTCCCTCCGGCTTCACACTCTCTCTGGTGCTCCGGCGTCACAAGTCTCAGCATACATTTGGAAAAGGGCCGGTCTGAACCCAGTTTCACATACACACTGAGACAAACACAGAGACATGGAAAAATAAGGGACAGTGCACCCAAAAATGGAAATTCTGTCACAGTGGCTCATGCTGTTCCAAACCCATAAGGCCTTAGTTCATCTTCGAAACACAAATATTTTCATTCTTCTTCTCTCTTTTTTTTCAATTTATGATGCTTTTATGACCTTTATGGTTACCTGAACTTTCAATGGAGGTACAGAAACCTCTCAGGTTTCATTAAAAATGTCTGAAGTCATGTCCAATGACATGAGGGTGAGAAAATGATGACAGAATTCACAGACATTTCAGGGTGAACTATCACATGTGGCCAGCAATTCAATACAAAATAGTACTTTCTTGCACTGCAAATCATTCTTTAATTAGTATTTGTCTTGTTTTACAGTCAAAAAATATATCATCTCTGAAAACAAGTCTTAATATCTTAATAATAACTTAATAAAAGTAAAGAATACTTGGATATAAATACTGAGTGAAAAACAATATTTTTAAAAGAAAATGCATGAATAATAGGCTAAATTAATTAATTAATCAATTAATTAATCATAATCAAATAATAATAATTTAATTAATAAATAAATTATTATATTATATTATATTATATTATGATTATTGTTATTACAAGACAAAAATACTAATTAATTTAAAAATACTTTTAATTTAAACAATACATAAATAAATAAATAAATAAATAAATACATTAATTATTAATAATATAATTAATTAAAATACAAAAAATAACATACTCAAATAATAATTTGTAACATCTATAATAATTTTAACAACAACATGTAATAATAATAATAGTAATAATTTTATATGATATTATAATAATTTAAATATGTTATTATATTATAATTATTACATAATCATAATAAGTATATAATTTATTTAATAATAATAATAATAATTATTATTATTATTTAGTATAATATATACTCCAATAATAATTGGTAAAAACTATAATAATTTTAAAAACAACAACAACAACATAATAATAATAATAATAATAATAATTATTATTATTATTATTATTATTAATAATATGTTGTTGTTTTAAAATTATATAAATATTTATTATTATATAAGAAATTATTATATAAATTGTTTATTATTAATTATAAATTATTTATTATTATTTTCCATTAAAGAAAGTTTTTCCATTAAAGTCATTAAAGTAAAATCTATAATAATTTTAACAACAACATGTAGTAATAATAATAATAGTAATAATTTTATATGATATTATAATAATTTAAATATGTTATTATATTATAATTACTACATAATCATAATAAGTATATAATAATTTATTTAATAATAATAATAATAATTATTATTATTATTATTGTTGTTGTTATTATTATTTAGTATAATATATATTCCAATAATAATTGGTAAAAACTGTAATAATTTTAAAAACAACAACAACATAATAATAATAATAATAATAATAATATGTTGTTTTGAAATTAATTATTTCAAATTTATAAAAATTAATTATAAATTATTATAATATAATAATATATAAATTACATAAGAAATTATTATATAAATTATTTATTATTAATTATAAATTATTTATTATTATTTTCCATTAAAGAAAGTTTTTCCATTAAAGTCGGTCATCACATCAAAGCTGCTTTTGAAAGAAATTACTATAGTATTAATATAGATATACTAATATATATATAGTTATATAGAAATTACTATAGTACTACTACTAGTTGCAGTAATAATAACATAATAACTATTAAGAGTTGTTCTGTAGCCTTACCCCTCAAAATATCCTGGAAGAGGAAGGGGACGCGGCCGCCCCTGTCCAGAGCAGAGGTAATGTTCACAAAATCCAGCCTTTCGGTTCCCCACAGATGCTGAATGTCCAGTTGAATCTCCTTTTGAACAGCAGCAGGCAGCACCTTCTCGATCTCTCGCCGCTCTATGAAGAACTCAGCCTGGTACGGCATGCGCTTTACTGGGACGAAAAGAAGCCCCAAAATCAGATGCTCAGTACAGGAGAGCTTGAGTAGCAGATTCATCTAGTAGGAGTTTTTCACTAAACAACATCATACCTGCAGGACCCACGTTTATCACCAGCCTCTCTCGAAATGTGTCATAACTCCGTTTGTTGATCACAAATATCTGATAAATATAGTTTAGAAAATATTTTAAAGTCACTAATATTAGTATACACAAACAATCAAACCTAAAATTCAATGTGGGATTATGTTTTGAATGTTGCTGTTAAATAGTGAGTTTCTTCACCTCGATGATGTTCCTGCCCTTGTCCTGTGGCAGCGGCGTCCCGTACAGGAATCCGTTCTCATAAAAATCCCTCTGGGTGAAGCGGAGCCACTGGGGCAGATCTGGAAATCGCTCCTTGTTGCATTTAAACACCATGGGATCATTGTAAACATGACCATCTATAAGACACGTGAAATACTTTTAAACATGCTGTTATATTGTACAGAAGCTTTGAACTGGGCCTTCAAATATTCTGAATATTGTAAGTATGTGTAATATATCTCCAACATACGGAAGACTTTATGAAAAGGCTCAAATTCACTCTGGAAAACCTCTCGGTGTAGCTCATAGACAAACAGCTGACCCACCGGAGCGTCTGTGATAATGTCTGCCCGGACCACCAGAAAACCGGCCACGCAGACTGAGGACAAAACATATCGACAGAAACCATTTACTGTACATTCAGAACTTACAGTAATATGATTCATTATGCACATGAGTATGCTTTTGTTCTAAATATTGTTCTAAATATTTTTAAGTGTGCAGTATTTGTAGATTTTAGTATGAAAACACTCGTTTGAAATGTGCATTTATAGACATATAGAACTACTAGCACTTATGATTAGTTTTAGTTTTTTCACTTCTATATGTTTAGTATGCCATGTGTCAAAGCCAAGAAACATCCAAACCTGCTGCTGTCTAATTTGTTCCAGCTTTGAAATCTCAGAAGGGGATCTTTAAGTTTTTAAAGAGCTCAAAAGAAAGAGAATGAACTTGCCTGTTATTGCCAAAGCCCAGTTCCCTTTGTCTGCCATCTTGTTTGAAGTCTTGATTGACAGAAGCATTTGGTCAAGAGAGCAGAAACCCACCCTATTCTAAATACAGTGAGGGCTATTTTTATCCTTCACTTCAAGCTGTCACTTCCCGCTGTGGTCTGACTGTGTGTTTGTTATAACAGCTACTGCAAATTACATGTGGAAATGTGAAAATACAGTTTTTGTACAGTAGGTCTATATGAGGAGAAATCCTAATCTGAGGAATCTAATGGGCTGATTAATTTCTCAAATGTACCACCAGATGTCACAAGAGATCAGATAAATGTGGTGAAGAAACCAATGACATTTTCCCAAAGTAAATAGATTAATTAGCCAAATGTTATTGTTTTCTTTGCGGGAACTACAGTATGATCACTGATAGAGTGATTTTTATTTTATTATTTTTATTTTATTCTATTCCATTCTCTGGGGCTACAATATGATCAGGGATAGAGTGATTTTTCTTTTCTTTTCTTTTTATTTTATTCTATTCTATTCTCTGGGGCTACACTATGATCAGGGATAGAGTGATTTTTATTTTATTTTTTATTTTATTATTTTTTATTTTATTCTATTCTATTCCTTGGGGCTACAATATGATCAGGGATAGAGTGATTTTTTTTATTTCGCCTTTTTTTTTTGTTTTTTTTTTTTTTTTTTTTTTTTTTTCAAAAGATGAGTTTATTCTCAACATTTTATTTTCATTCTTGAAATGTAATGTTTATTCTCAACATTGCATTTCTGTCAACCCTTATGCAGATATTTCTATAAAATTCTAGCATATCCTCAGTAGCATTTGCTGAAAAATGTCTTCACCACTGAAAATTATAATTTGTACTGATCTGTACTATTTCTATGGACAGCTTTTACACACACACACACACACACACACACTTTTATAAAATTCTGAAACAGCACCAAGCTCATGATAACATTATGATACATTATGACATTAACACTTTTAGGCTGATTTAATTTATCGAAAGCTATTAAATCAAGACAACAACACAAAATTTAGTTATGTGAGTATATTAAGACACTGAATATTAAATGTTCTCTGTAAATGAACGTTGTATTGAGTTCTTCATTATTATTTTTTTTTCAGATCTACTCATCTGATTTAAATAAGGTTTATAGCAGGTGTAAACAGTGATTAACAAGCATTAATCTGAAGGGTGGGGTGCTATAAACCATTAATACTCATTTAATTAGAGAGAATAAGCACCCCGTCCTCCTTTTGTCAATCACTGTGTCACACCCCCCACCACACAACACACTACACCACATCACCATCTGCGGCGCTATCGAGCCCCCTGCACCCGCCCACCACAACCCTGCAGGGGGCGCTGCAGGTGAAAACATCTCAGTGACATGGCAGCCGATGACTGAGTCAGCCCTGCAAACCTGTTGGTAGACAATGCCGTGGACAGTGGAAATATGCACTCATCTTAGATGATGTCCCACTGTCAGAGGCCTGCTCAGCTGGATGAAAGCATATATAAAAATGCTTTATGTACTGTTAATTTAAATGTTTATGTTATTTGTAAAGTAAATTAAAATAAATTGTTCTATACATTAAAGTACTTTTTACAACTATTTACAACATATTTTGGGTGTAACATCAGAAAAACAACTTTACATGACAAAAATAATGTATAGAAAAATTGCTTCACTGCCAAT
Source organism: Megalobrama amblycephala (assembly GCF_018812025.1). Classification (NCBI taxonomy): domain Eukaryota; kingdom Metazoa; phylum Chordata; class Actinopteri; order Cypriniformes; family Xenocyprididae; genus Megalobrama; species Megalobrama amblycephala. The sequence goes on along the minus strand of NC_063063.1, from coordinate 2,412,405 downwards.
TTTAACTTACATAAATTTCTCAACCATTCTCATTCTCATTCTCTTAACACCTCATCCAAGAGGACAAACCACAGCCAAGTTGCAGCAGTGGGTTTCCCACTCACTCCCTCACCTGTCCCAGGACACTTGCGATCCTAAGACAGAGCAAATAATTCATGCTTGTTAACAACAATAAATGTCAGCAAACATGTGTCAATTAACTTGCCTACTTTGTATTTTTTTTAAGTTCTCCCGTTTTATTTTTTTTGGCCTGCGAGAGAATGACCTTCCCCACCAAGCCCATTTTTTTTTTCCAGAATTGGAAAAAGGAAACACATGAAAAATATTAAGACATGGGTGCAATCCTAAAATTACAAAATATGACACAACATGACATGCATACACAATACTTCAGAAATCATATTTCCGGATCCTCAAGTTTGGTTAAAACGTTTGTAGACATATCTTGAATGACAGCACTACAAAAAACACAACAAAAGTGAAAGACTATTGCCTTATCTACTGGTTGTCTTATTGATGTGGGTTTTGTATAGGGTGAGGGCTATGTGTTATAATACACAAGAGAGCTGTTGTGGAAATATTACAAATGGGCCGTTGCCTTTCCTCCAAGCTCTGGTCAACAAATTATCATTTTCAGCCCTCATTTTAATAAATTGAGCTGTCTGCTCCTTGGTCCCTAAACAATATGAAATATTACAATAAGTTTTGGCCCGGACCACCTAACAAATGAAGCTATGCAGTGGTAACATGTTTAGTTTAAAGTTCACATTGTTAAAAACACAGTAATTAAATTTATAAGTGTATTCCTCGGCCGCCACAGAATCACTCGTCACCGGCGCACAATGAATTCTCTGGTAGGGTAGGCTGCGAAGGGCGAACCTGTTATATCCTTCATTGCTCGGGAAATGGAGGGCTGTAAAAAGAAATCCATAAAAAAAACGGATAATGTACTGGCATAAAATTGCCAGGAATTATTTAGTAATTTTACGGACAGTTCAAAATTTAAAATACAGGTAAAACACCTTTTGTGTTTACGAGTATTTGTATCCTAGATCTGTACTGCAAAGTCATGAAAGCGGAATGCATAGAAAAACTGTGACACTCTGCTGTCATTCCCAGAAATTAGTTTTAATTTAAAAAATATGTTTTCATGATGCTTTGTCTGCATGTGTGCCTCTGCGTGTCAGCGGCCTTCTTATACTCACGGTCACACTAGTGACGTCATAGCCTGTCGCCGGCCAATACAATTGTCGCATTAAGATGTGCTTCAGACACCGGTCACACTGAGGCATTCCCTATTAGCTTCCTAGGAGGCAGTTTGAGTTCTCATTCGAAAGGGAAACACATTTTGTTTATTTTAGGATTTGAGATGTTATAATAATTATATTACAGTTTTTCTTGATTGTTTACACACATTTTCTGAAAGCATGCCTCATACTCTCAGAACTCTACACACAAATCAAAAAACACACACACAATGGGCAAAACCCCTCAATTCTCCTGCAAAATGAAACTTTACATTCAAAACAATGTTCTTTCTTCTCAAAATGGTATTTTGTTTTCAAATGACACACACAAACCTTCATATGAATAGACATTTATAAGAACCAGTTGAACACTGATGTGCTCTATGTAAAACACTATGATGAATGGAAAACACTTCTCCATTCATCATAATGACTTTGGTCTTTATTTGGTTCAGTGTTACACTTACTACAGACAGTACATACATAAGTGTGTTGTAAAATATTTGTAGTATATATATATACTGTACATTGTTTTTGTTGGAAAAATAAAATATATTTGTTACCGTGTATTTGTGTGTTCTGACTATATATACATACATATACATATATATATATACACACATATATATATATATATATATATATATATATATATATATATGTATATGTATGTATATATAGTCAGAACACACAAATACACGGTAACAAATATATTTTATTTTTCCAACAAAAACAATGTACAGTGCACATCCCAACCAATGCAAAGTTGCACATACAGTACAAAACAACAGAAGAATTTACTGTATACAGTTACAGTAAAAAAAAAAAACTATGCTGCTCTGCCTCTTTTTCCATTGTTGGCATCCATTGCTCCAAAACAGAAGAGCTCACCTGTTGCCCTTTTATGCTAAAGCTCTGTTTGCTAATTGTAAAAATGTGTGACAGGTGTTTGCCTATGTGATGAGTCAGTGTGCATATTTGAATGGCAGTGTGTTCCTTTTGAAAACAAGAGATTTTTCTGTCCGAAGATTGTGCCAAATGCAGAGAATTGTGTGTAGTGTTTTGAAAAAAGTGTGTTTTAGAACTGCAATGTGAGTGTAAAGCAGGGATTGTGCTTGTAGTTTAGCAGAATTGGTTCAGGGGGTTGGTGCATGAGTTACATGTTGTGGTCATTGTGTCTCAAGTACCAATATTTGTATGTAAACAATTGAGAAAAACTGTAAAATTAGTGCTGTCAAAATTAGCGCATTTGTGTCTGTGAATGTGTTGTCAATGTAACACACACAATAAACAGAAAGACGCATGCCAGTATTGAGTTCTCTTTCGCACTTGAATGAACAATAACTCGCAGAATTGAATGCCTGTTTTGTTGAGTATCCTCACAAGAGCAGTCTTAAATGAGTAAAAAAAAAAAAATATCAAACTCAAAGAGTTGTGAAAAAATGAGATGCGCATTACAGTGTGTCAGTTAACGTACATCAATACTGTAAACTGTATTTGTTTTGTGTAAATTTTATTTGCAGTTTTTCTCAATTGTTTACACACAAATATTGGTACTTGAGACACAATGACCACAACATGTAACTCATGCACCAACCCCCTGAACCAATTCTGCTAAACTACAAGCACAATTCCTGCTTTACACTCACATTGCAGTTCTAAAACACACTTCAAAACACTACACACAATTCTCTGCATTTGGCACAATCTTCGGACAGAAAAATCTCTTGTTTTCAAAAGGAACACACTGCCATTCAAATATGCACACTGACTCATCACATAGGCAAACACCTGTCACACATTTTTACAATTAGCAAACAGAGCTTTAACATAAAAGGGCAACAGGTGAGCTCTTCTGTTTTGGAGCAATGGATGCCAACAATGGAAACAGAGCCAGAGCCAGAGGAGTGAGAGTAAGAGGAGGAGGACGGGGAGGACTGGGAGGACGAGGAAGGCCAAGGACCGTAATCTCTAATGAGATCCGAGCCACTTTGGTTGACCATGTGGTCAACCATGGTCTAGCAATGAGCAGGGCAAAGGGTGCAGCCAAATTTGAGCAGGTACACTGTAGCATCCATCATCCAGACTTTCCGAAATGAGAATAGGTAAGAAATCTACTCACACTAGAAAATTGCATTACTGCAAATCAATACAGCGCTCAATGAGTACAGTAGTACAGAATTGCCTGTGGACTGTTCTGTAGGACTGTAAAAATAAAGTATGTTTTTGTAAAGTATTTGGGAAATGTATTCCTACTTTGTATTCCTACACAGTATTTACAGTATTTTACTATTTGTTTGGCAGAAATGGGAGCGTTTAGGAGAAGTTTTACCTGGAAGACTCTAATGCACGTCATTGCTCATTTTCTAATCAATCATTACATGTCACCTGAGTATATAAGTTCTGTTCCCACCCACTATCGTGTTCGCAGATACCATCGCCGGCGTTCACCCCCATCCTCCCCACCACCACCAGGTCGGTCCCTGTCCATACATCGGGGGTAGGCTCCGCCCCTGCCCTCATCTTCAGGCAGGATCTGCAAACGTCTGCTACCCTCCGGATTGTACTATGGACGGGGCCTACGCCAAAGAACTTTAGCATTTCTTTGATATTTACATTCATACTGTTGAATAAATTGTATTCATACGTTTCTTTGCTTCTCGAGTCTTTCTGGTAGAACGGAAAGATTACCTACACAAGGTGGTCGGGAACGTGTTCTGTCTCCTGAACAGGAAACTGCAGTCATGAACATGGTCTTAGAAAACAACGCCATAACATTACGGCAAATACAAAGAAAAATAATAGAAAACAATGAGATATTTCCAAATATTGATAGGGTAAGCTTATCAACCGTGTCTTGCGCAGAAATAATCTGAGGATGAAGCAGGTCTACAGGGTGCCATCTGAACGCAATTCAGAAAGAGTCAAAGAATTGCGATATAACTATGTGCAAGTGAGTCCTATACAATCCCACAATTGATGCATACTCTCAGCACTGTGTAAATTATACATATTTCAGTATTGTAATCATAATGATTGTGCTTCACAATAGTGACCACTCCATGTCTATTTCTGATATTGTCATGTGTGTTTCAGAGAGTCCTTGAGCTAGAGGTGGCTGCAGTGGAGCACCAGTTCATCTACACTGATGAGGTTGGATTCAACTTCACAAAAAGACGAAAGAGGGGAAGGAATAATCATCAGTTATAATCATCAAAATTAAAAGAAATAAACATTTGAAATATATCAGTCTGTGTGTAATGAATGAATATAATATACAAGTTTCACTTTTTGAATGGAATTAGTGAAATAAATCAACTTTTTGATGATACTCTAATTATATGACCAGCACCTGTATATATATGTATGTGTGTGAGTGTGTGTGTGTGTTTATATATAAGAATGTTGGAATTACGTTTGGTAGGTTTAGGTACAGTGTAGCAAAGGATGATAGTATATTGAGTCAACATTTAATCTTATATAAAAGATTTTGTCCTTGTGAGGTGAAAGATTTGTATCTTTCATACTTTGTGGGGTCATCTGTGGGTCATCTTGGATGGGTTAAATGCAGAGGACAAATTCCGAGTAGAGGTTACCATACTTGGCCTTCACATGTCACTTTCATTTGTCATTTCAATACACTCAAGTTTTTTGCTGGATGATTTTGTTTTGGCGGCCCTGAAGCTCTGGAACAGTTTGCCTCTGTACATCAGACAGGCTCAAACACTTGATGTCTTTAAATTTGGCCTAAAAACTTATTTTTATTTATTTGAGAGCTGCTTTCTTTTACTGTTATATTGTGTCTTAGTGCTTTTCTTTTATGGTGCTGACTGTTTTTTTTTTTTTTGTTTGTTTTTTTTGTTTTTGTTTTTTGTTTTTTTATGTACAGCACTTTGATAAACACTTGTTGTTTTAACAAAGTGCTTTATAAATAAACTTTGACTTTGACTTTGGTATTTGTTATTGCTCCTCCTCACTGTCCTCACTGTTTTTGAAATGGGACATTTGTTCCCCTTATTTTGTGTAAACTCTACCGAGTAGTCAAGTAGAGTGTGATATAGTCGTGGCCCATACAGGGATTGCTCTGTTTCTTTGTGTATTTTTGTTGTATTTGTCTGTAAAAATGGAGGAGACAAATGTACATGCTAAAAATACTACACCGACTGTAAATACAGATAACCCTGACAATAATGTACCTGAATCAAGAATTAACTCTGATGCGACACCAGCTGTAGATTTCACCACAGACCTGTTTGTCACTAGACACAATCCAACTGCTGAAATAACATCTATACTCAGTTCAATGTATATTTCAGATGATGATGAAAAAAGTGATGATGATGATGATGATGAAAGCTGTGTATTGAATGTGAATGTGGTACGAAAAATGCAAACAGAAATTGCTAAAATAAAAGTGGATTTATTTGCCCTTAGTTCAAAAGTACAATCAGTTGAACATGATTTTAAAGGGTTAGTTCACCCAAAAAAAGACATTTCTGTCATTAAGTACTCACCCTCATGTTGTCCCAAACCCGTAAGACCTTCATTTGTCCTCAGAACACAAATTCCATCTGTGCCATCGGATTTTATCAAAAATATCCTAATTTGTGTTCTAAAGATCAACAAAGGTCTTACGGATGTGGAAGCAGCTCACAGTCTCCGCTCTAATTCATCCCAAAGGTGTTCTATCGGGTTGAGGTCAGGACTCTGTGCAGGCCAGTCAAGTTCATCCACACCAAACTCGCTCATCCATGTCTTTATGGACCTTGCTTTGTGCATTGGTGCGCAGTCATGCTGGAACAGGAAGAGGCCATCCCCAAACTGTTCCCACAAAGTTGGGAGTGTGAGATTGTTCAAAATGTCTTGGTATGCTGAAGCATTAAGAGTTCCTTTCACTGGAACTAAGGGGCCAAGCCCAAACCCTGAAAAACAACCCCACACCATAATCCCCCTCCACCAAACTTTACACTCAGCACAGTCTTGTCAGGCAAGTACCATTCTCCTGGCAACCGCCAAACCCAGACTCGTCCATGGGATTGCCAGACATATGAATATGCCAGACAGAAGTATGATTCGTCACTCCAGAGAACACATCTCCACTGTCCAGTGGCGGCATGCTTTACACCACTGCATCCGACGCGTTGCATTGCACTTGGTGATGTAAGGCTTAGATGCAGCTGTTTGGCCATGGAAACCCATTCCGTGAAGCTGTTCTTGAGCTAATCTGAAGGCCACACAAAGTTTGGAGGTTTGTAGCTATTGACTCTGCAGAAAGTTGGCGACTTCTGCGCACCTCAGCTTGCAAGCTCTGTGAGTTTATTTGGTCTACCACTTCATGGCTGAGTTGCTGCTGTTCCCAATTCCTTCGACTTTGTTATGATACCACTAACAGTTGACATGCCAGTTTCTCCTCAAGAATTCATCATGGCTGATGGAAAGGTTTACCAAGCTATTAACCAGAAACCACTCAGCTATAAATGTCATGATAAAGTATGCATGGTGAATGCTTATATAGTAAAGGATGCCCACTTGGTGTTTTCTATTATAGCTGGCTTGGACTTCCTGAAAGCCGTTGTAGCCATTGTGGACGTTGGTCAAAATAGATATGGCCTGAAATTGGACAAAGGATATATATACTACTCTTTCCTAACATCACTGATTAGTACAGGGCTGTCTAAAAAGGTGGTTGGTGAAAATGTATTCCATACTGCCACTGTAAGTTTCTACTACACCTTCCCTCTGACCTGAGAATAACCACTCACATTTATGAATCCTGATATTGCTCCAGGTTGGGACTCTGACAATCAAGAGGAGTTACAGAAACTGATGGCCACCTGGCCTTGTACCAAACTTAATATTCCATGGCCGACCATAGTAGGGGAGACCGTAAAGTCTTGCTACGAGGGTAAGAGACTGCAGAGAGTGAAACAGGTAGCAAGACAGCTCTTTCCTGTTTCCAGAGTTCCTGGATGAGATTGCGGTTACCTGGAAGGACAAACCATTTACTAGCAAGATGCCTGTGCAGGGAGGATCCACTCTTGATTTAGAGGGGATGGAGAAGGAAGACCTTCTATGAATGTCCCCTATGGAGCTGCAAATCCAATGTTGCCTTCTAAAGCGGACCAATTACATTCGAGCTTGACAGAACGTGCTTATAAAGCAGCCGCTCTCTCAGTCAGGGCTCTGAACCCGATCCCTTTGCTGACCGCATACCAAGCAGAGCTGCAGGACAAAGCGTCTACTATACCAGGTCAGACACAGTAGGAAGAGATATGTGCTATTATGGATCTCTCTCTCTCTGCATCTTCAGAGATGCATGATTCAAGCCACGGGAAGGCCTTGGCCACAATGGTCATTAAAGAGAGAGGATGATGCCTTAACTTTCTTTTTCTTTATCTTTATGAAAGAGAAAAAGAAGCCAGCTCTTCAGCTCTGACACTGATGCAAAAGGGATGCAAGGAAAGGAAGAGGAATGATGAGGCTTTGCAACTCTGTATGCCTAGAAAGACTGCACCACTCCCACCACCTTGGCAGACCTTTGCACAAGTTACGGCCGCCCATCCTCCAGCTTTTGCATTCCTAGACAGCAGAGAATGAATGTGAATGCAACAGATCAGAGCAGAGTACTGGAATAGAGAACTGTCTGGCCTAGGATTGTCAAACCAGCTCCTCAACCTCATCCTCCTTCAACAGGGAAAGGAGACCACAAGCCCCCTGTTCTCTAGCTTCCGACCCTCGGATATTCAGCGTTCAACAAGGGATGAGTTTCGAAGTTCGCAGATGTTCTGTGTGGAAAACAGAGACTGGTTGGGCCAGGGGAAGCAGAGCAATGAAAAGGACAAGAGACGGTATAGTATAACATCACCTCAGGGAATTATCTCTCCCTTGGAGGTGGTGAGTCACTTAGACTCTGTCCAAGGGCTAAATGCCCACTCTCCCCCTCCCCCATTATTTCAAAGTGGTATTTCATTCTCAGGTGCAAGAGAATTACAGGATGTTCTTCAAGGGGAAATTTTCTCTCCGTTGAACAAAAGGGCAATATGAGTGGTTCCACCCGAGCAAAGCCACAGTGACTTCTACTCAAGATACTTTCTCGTCCAAAGAAAGGGACTTGGGATTTTCGACCCATATTAGATCTGCGTGCACTGAACAAATACTTAAAGAAAGTACAAGTTCAAAATGCTCACTCATTCTACATTCCTTAAATTGGTGCGCCCAGGCGATCGACCTATAAGTTATCACATAAAGATATCCAACAACAGGAAATTCCTAAGGTTTGCTTTCTGTGGCGTAGCATACAAATATCTGGCTCTTCCTTTTGGCCTGTCTCTCAGCCTGAGAGTGTTCATAAAATGTACAGAAGCAGCCCTGGCTCCGCTCAGGGAGAAAGGCATTCATCTCGCTACTTACATAGATGACTGGCTGGTGACAGTTCAGTCAGAACAAAAAGCGAGAGAACACAGTTATGCTTCTTGAACATATACAGAAAATGGGCTTAAAATTAAACACTGAAAGGAGTGATTTAATTTCCATGCAGTCTACAATATATGGATCACTGGATTCAGTGGTATGGCATTCAGAGTATGACTGTCAGAAGACAGGGTTAAAAAATTCACTCATTGCATTGCCAATTTTCAGAGCAATGTCTCCTTTTGCACATGCCTCAGACTGTTGGGACTGATGGTGTCAGCCCTGATAGTTATTCCCTTAACACCTGACACTATGGGCAATTTGAATACATCTGTTTTTTTCTGACAGTGTTATCAGAACCATACAAAATGCTAGAGCTTCATTGACTAGGTCTGTTTATGAATGCAAATGTGGTGTATGAATGCAACACTGTCCCTTTCAATGTTCAGTGGCAGTCATTCTATCATTTTGTTCTAAAGTGTTTTCAACCATAAAAGTGTTTATGGCTGCTATTCATGCTTTTCACATAGGTGTAGATAACAAACCTGTTGGGCAGCACCCTTTAGTGTGCAGGTTCATGAAGAGCACACGTTCTGCTTTGCCAGTTTCAAAGCTGTTTTGTCCCTGATGAGATTTTGTATTGGTACTTGATGCTCTTTCGATGTCCCCATTTGAGCCACTGGACAAGATTGAATTCAAAATATTGTTAAGACTGTACTGCTGTTATCATTGGCTTCGGCAAAGCGCGTAAGTGAGATTCACAAGCTTTCGGTGCATTCAGCATGTATGCAGTTCATGCCCAGGGATGCAGGGGTAGTTCTGAAACCTAATCCTGCATTTATGTCCAGATAGTTAATTATATAATTCCTCTTGAGTTGAGAGCTTTCTATCCACCACCTTTTGTTTTATCAAAGCAGCAAATGTTAAATGCAAAACAATGTCATGTCCCCAATTGGCTGGTATAATGTAATAGGGCTTCTGAGTAATTCACAGAAGGGGCTTATTCCATAGTGAGACACCTCACTTAATGCTATCAGAGAACAGGGTTACGCAAGTAACCTATTGTTCAGTATTTCGAACTAATGTGTGGGTCTTTGACCTCAATCTCTACTAGGCCTCGTCATCCAAACGCGAAATGTACTGTGTGTTTTCACTATATAAGGAACTGGCATACCTACCATTTTTTTGTTAGCTGTTTTTTGAAGTGCCATCCCATTGTGAAGACTTTGTGTTGGTTTGCTCTATTACTCACCCTTTTAAACAGTCAGAAACTGCCTAGATACTGCTTCCAGATTCTACTTACTTACTAGTGAGACTGATCTGAACTCTGAACTTTCACGCTGGACTGAAAGACTTGTACAGAAACACACACTGTTGTAGTATTACAACATTGTTTAACTGTGCATATTCTGTTGTCTTGTAAAATAGACAAGTTTTCTGCTGGATTCTGCACTGAAAGACTTATTAAACAGACACACACACAGACACAGCACACATACACAGATACACACACACTATTGTGGTGCTACGACATTGTTTAACTGTGCATATTATCTTGTCTAAACAATGATTTTGTTTTGCCATTTGTTATTGCATCTCCTCACTGTTGGTTTTTGAAATGGGACATTTGTTTCCCTTATTTAGTGTAAACTTTACAGAGTTACAGTTTATATTGTGTAATATTTCCTTATTCAGAGGAGAGGTACACCTAGAGACCGTTTGACCATTTGAACATTTGCTTAGCAAAATTTTTGCATGATAATGTATATATTCAAATTCTAAAATCAGTGATGTACACTGCTGACAAGCAGTAATCTACTCCTAATGTGTGTACACTAACTGAATGGATGAAGAGGACATTTTCTGAGTTTGGGTTACCATACTTGGCCTGCACATGTCACTTTCACTTTCATGTGATGTCATTCTGTATAACACAGATAAACAGATGTCATTAGTGTCATTAGAACAGACGTTGTCAGAAACAGCTGTGAACATATGACAAGGTATGCAAGGGTTTTTCAGATATCATTTGACTTCTTTTGGTATAAAAATATCACTTTATAAGACTTTTATAGATTTATTGCTATGTATTCTATATAATGAGTCATGATTGTATATTTCTCTTTGTATTTTCTCCTCCATTTTTAGAGCTAACTGAATCTCCTTTCATTACAATGGAGTATCTGAAGTATCTGATGCTGATATTTCTAATCAGTAAGTATTTCTTAATTTTTGTCAATATTTATAACAAGTCTTTTATAATTTATTCATTATTTATACATATATTTTAGAAATTAATGCAAAGAATGTAGTATATCTGACAATGCCACTATAACAACAGCCATTTAAAAAGGGCAACTAAGCACAAAGAATATAACAATTTTAGATATTATTTAAATTATTTCATTATTATTATTTTTTTAAATTATGTTCTTTATTCTTACACATGACAGTTTCTAAACTTCTCAACATATACACAGGAAGAAATTATTTTAAGAATTTTTATGTTTTACAAGAGAATGCCATTTCAGTCTTTTTCCATAAAAATTTAAACTTTAGTTGTGTTACTGGCCATTTCTTTATAATTGTTTATGAAATTGACTAGAAATGTCTGAGTGAAAATTGTTTCTAAAAAAATTTCAGGGTGGTAGCCTATAATAGGTCATCTGGTTGTACAGTTCATTGGTTGTTTTCAAAGCATTATTGATGTAATTCAACCGCTTGCTGCAATAGTCTGTGTTACCAGTGTTATACACAGTGTTCAGCCGCACACCAGTTACTTCACTTGCCCACCGCAGCACCACCCCCACCATCATTTTAGTAATAAAAATCAAGTGTTCTTTCTCTAGTCTGGATTATCTCTTACAAACATTTATAGTCTTAAAAATACTTGGTAAAAAAAAAAAAAAACCTGGGTAGATTCTAGACTGAATGATGCTAAAACGACAGGATCTTTGGGTTTATTCCACTTCTTAGTCTGTAAGGAAAGAGTCATTGCTCTCAGCTCCTATACCAGAAAGCCCTAACCAGTTTTCCAGCCTATCAAGAAGTATGCTGTGATTAATGTGAAACACAGCTTTGAAAAAAAGATTTGGGAAGTGTCTCAAGGGTGCAGGTTGAAGTTTTAAGATGCTGTACAGTTTCTTCCAAGATTTTACCATCAATTGCCCTGAAAACAGACATATTGACTAATTTCTGCAGCTATGGCGGAGTCTGTCTGACCTCATGAGGACATGCTGATTGCCTTTATAATATTATTCTCAGAAAAAAGGCTGCAAACTCATTCTATTTGCTTTTGGAGAGCAGTTCACTGGAAATGTAACTTGAGGGATTTTTTAGACTCTATAGCAAAAAGATTGCGGGTGTTGTTTAAGATGCTGCTTATTTGAGAGGAAGGTCTCTCTAGTTGTGTCTAGCTCCACGCTGAAAGCATGAAGGCTGTCTTTATAGATGTTATAATATAATATACAAGTTTCGTCTTTCGCCACATGCTAAGCTTTTCTGTATTTTCTTTTCATGCCTTGTATTGCTGTTGTGTTTTTTAGAGGTGCTTTAGGTCTGCCAGTCTTCTTCATGGTTTTTACTGGAGCAATGTCATCAGTAACATTCTTAACTTTTTGAATTAACGGAATCAATGAGAAAATCAACAGAGTCCGCAGATATGCTTGGTGTCAATGATATAGCCTTAAATAGCACACTCGTTCTCATTAATGCATCTCTTTTTGACAGAGACGGATCTAGCTTCAATGGCAAGAGAGATCCATATATCAAAGAAAATACAGAAATGATCAGATAGTCCTTGTTCATTCTCAAATTTGGTGCATTATTTACAGTTCTCACTATTCCCTTCAGCACAGGGCTGTGGTGTTTCCTCACTGAGCACTGGTATTGTGGGAGGTGAGAATGCATCTGCAGGGAACTGGCCTTGGCATGTCAGTCTACAGATTTTTGACTATCACATCTGTGGAGGATCTCTCATCAACCACGAATGGGTGCTCACTGCGGCTCACTGTGTTTCCTTCTCGTAAGAACACAAATATATATGTGTGATTTAATATTTGTGGATTTGTTAAAGAGTGTATTTGTTACAGTGCTAACACACTGAGAGTCTTTGCTTCCACATGCAGACCCTCAGCCAGTTACTGGACTGTTTATCTGGGCAGCCAAAACATTTCAGTCTCTAACCCAAACGAGGTGAGTCGAGGAGTCCAATCCATCATTATACATCCAGACTATGACCCGTATCAGTTCACTAATGACATCGCTTTGCTGAGATTGAGTGAGCCAGTGAACTTTACCAGCTACATCAGCCCAATCTGCCTGGCTGCTAATGATAGTGTCTTTCACACTGGCACCACCTGCTGGTCCACTGGATGGGGAGAAATCGGCTTTGTAGGTAATGATCATCAGTTTGATGTATTGGAATACATTTAATTTGCTTGTTATTGTACAACATTATATTTTAAACCTTACTCGTTAATATATTGGTAAAGTGAGACATTTTTGCCAATTTATTTTCCTTATACTTTTAATAAGAACCCACATACTGTAACCTGACATTACACCTTAATAGGCTCTCTCTTACTTTAGTCAGTAAGTAATTAAGTAAATAAATAAATACTGTGCTAAATACATGGAAGAACCTCTTCTGACCAAATGCTAGAACAAGCCCCCTGACCAAAGTCCAGATTTTCCTCAGGCAATACTGGCAAAATAGGATACTACATAGGCTTACATAAAGATTACAGTATCCATATGTTAAATCCACATGATTAAAATGTCCATTAAGTTTAAACATTTTCATTTACCATGTTATTGTTCCCTTCAACCTCTTCTGTGTTGATTTAAAAATGTCTTGCTCCTTTACTTGAACATCTTAGTGATTCTAAAGTAAATATTATAAATTATCTGAAATTACTTTTGATATTTCTATATTGGAATTAATTCATTAAAAAAATAAGGTCACAGTTTTTATGTCCTTGTTATACGTTAGTTACTATAGTAATAACTATATATGATGCATAACTACATGCAAGTAACCCTAAACCATACCTAATCCTGACCCTAACCTTATAGTAAGCACACATAGTTAATTGATATCACTCAGTACTTATATGTGTTAATTACACTGTAACAAGGACATCTTAAAATAAAGTGTAACCAAAAAAAATTACACTGAACAAAATTATAAATGCAACACTTTTGTTTTTGCCCCCATTTTTTATGGGCTGAACTCAGACAAATCTGTCTAAATCTGTGTTAGTGAGCACTTCTCCTTTGCCTAGATAATAAATCCACCTCACAGGTGTGGCATATCAAGATGCTGATTAGACAGCATGATTATTGCACAGGTGTGCCTTAGGCCACAATAAAAGGCCACTCTAAAATGTGCAGTTTTATCACACAGCACAATGCCACAGTCGCAAGTTTTGAGGAAGCGTGCAATTGGCATGCTGACTGTAGGAATGTCCACCAGAGCTGTTGCCCATGAATTGAATGTTCATTTCTCTAGCATAAGCCGTCTCCAAAGGCATTTCAGAGAATTTGGCAGTACATCCAACCAGCCTCACAACCGCAGACCATGAGTAAGCACACCAGACCAGGACCTCCACATCCAGCATCTTCACCTCCACGATCATCTGAGACCAGCCACCCGGACAGCCGCTGCAACAATCGGTTTGCATAACCAAAGAATTTCTGCACAAACTGTCAGAAACCGTCTCAGAGGAAGCTCATCTGCATGCTCGTCGTCCTTATCAGGGTCTCGACCTGACTGCAGTTCGTCATCTCAACCGACTTGAGTGGGCAAATGCTCACATTCAATGTCATCTGGCACTTTGGAGAGGTGTTCTCTTCACGCATGAATCCCGGTTTTCACTGCACAGGGCAGATGGTAGACAGCGTGTATGTCGTCGTTTGGGTGAGCGGTTTGCTGATGTTAACGTTGTGGATCAAGTGGCCCATGGTGGCGGTGGGGTTATGGTATGGGCCGGCGTATGTTATGGACAACGAACACAGCATTTTATTGATGGCATTTTGAATGCACAGAGATACCGTGACGAGATCCTGAGGCCCATTGTTGTGCCATTCATCCACGACCATCACCTCATGTTGCTGCATGATAATGCACGGCCCCATGTTGCAAGGATCTGTACACAATTTCTGGAAGCTGAAAATATCCCAGTTCTTGCATGGCCAGCATACTCACCGGACATGTCACCCACTGAGAATGTTTGGGATGCTCTGGATCGGCATATATGACAGCGTGTTCCAGTTCCTGCCAATATCCAGCAACTTCGCACAGCCATTGAAGAGGAGTGGACCAACATGCCACAGGCCACAATCAACAGCCTGATCAAATCTTTTGTTTCGAATCAGTGGTTCGGATCGTGTAAACAAAGCCTCGTTTACTGAAATCACATGACTTTGGCGCTCTGAACCACTGATTCGATTTTGAACATTTTTTCTACATTCTTTACTCATTTCTGGGGGTTTTTTTTGTTTTTTTTTAAGAGACTCTTAATTATTTCCTTCTTATAATTAATTTGTCAATTTGTACAGGGTTACATATCATACAGTGATCCATATTTTCATCAGATTGTCTCAAAATCCTGTTTTCTTGATATGACAATTAGGCGCTGAGCCCAATTCTGGAACTCTACAGGAATTGCAGATAAATGTGGTGGGCAATAAGGAGTGTGACTGCAGGTTTCAAGACTTCCCATTTTGGGACATACCAATCACTCCAACAATGATCTGTGCTGGAGGAGAGACGGGCAAAGGAACGTGTTTTGTAAGTTACAACAGTTCCCACAACATTGTTGAATTCCTGATTGTGATTGAGTGACACACTTTTCAAGGGGTTTTCTTGCACAGCTATGAAGCAGTTTCAACATGACCATATTGTACCTTAATATCATTTAATATTGTACCTTAAATAGCCTAAGGCTAATACAGTTGGCATCCTTAGTTCCATATAGATCATGTGGTATCTTTCAAATTAATATATTTTTTATGAATTCAAGTTCATCTCTTTCTTTTTTAGGGAGGTTCTGGTGGTCCATTACAGTGTAAGCAGGGTTCTGTATGGATCTTAGCCGGTGTCACTAATTTAGGGATTTCTTGCTACACTAATAATACACCTGACAGTTATGCCAGAGTATCCGAATTCCAAAACTGGATCTTGGAAAATGTTAATGGATCAGACATTGGATTTGTGACTTTTAAATCTGATGGTGAAGATAAGGACAGCAGCTTTCTGTGCAATGGAGAAGAGACAGGTAAGAGTGAAAACAAGGAACAAAATGGGTTATATATACGTAAGTGAATGTAATAGCTAGTATAAAATAAAAATCAACAATACTTTTACAGCCTTTATTAAACTCAAGAAGTGTTTATTTTACATATACATTTGTAATATTAAGAGTTGTGTGGATCAAAGAGAAAGTTTACTCAAAATTGTGTAGTAAGCAGTTAAACAGATCGAAATTTCAGCCAGTTCATGCAATTTTTAAGTGTATGTGCATCAGGTCCATGGATATGCTAAGAGACAATGTGACACGTAACAATATGGGACATTAAAGGTGCTACAGAGGATGTTTTGATTTATACATTTTTGATCGAATCGATGAATTTGATTGAATTTTTGATGAATTGGCCCTCTGGCTTGTCAATCACTGCCATGACGTTCCTTGTGCGAGACGTGTGCGGCTGCGCGCTCCAGTAACTTTCCACACTCTACAGGCGCCGCATGTAATGTTTTTGTCAGGAGACAGGAGTAACAACTCTCTGCAGTTGTATGAGTTACCTGCGGTGAGTCCGACATAATGAATCCACTAACACGACACAGCGAATGCCGGTGGTAAACAAACACTCATGTTCCAATACGAGTTTTGGGAGGCGTTCCCTCGAAATGAGCTGTGAATAGGGGGGTTGTTCTTATGCATGCGATCATTTCAAAAACTCAGTAACAGTCTTTGGTTTCTTAGTCGACGAAAAGATCCTCTGTAGCACCTTTAAGGCCTGGTTTCACAGACTATAGGTTAAGCCATAATTATACACACATTATATATATATATATATATATATATATATATATATATATATATATATATATATATATATATATATATATATATATATATAGTTTTAACTATATATATATAATTTCAGGCCTTTTCTACCCATTTGGAAATGGAGACATAGAGAATCCCTCTGAAGATGATGGAAGCTCTCCAATAGTATTCTTGGAAAAGCCCTTTGTATATTCTGGACGTGTTTATCAACAGACTTATGTAAGCACATTGTGTTAATACATTGTGTGTAGTGTGTATTTGTATGTACAGTGCATTCAGAAGTTATTCACAATTCACTCCATAGCACACAATGACAAACCAGATTTGTGAAATCTGTGAATTAAAACTGAAATATTACTCTGACATAAGTATTCAGATAACTGCATTTCATACATGTCCCAAACAGTTTTAAAATTGCAAACCTCATATAAAATTAATGTGAAATAAAACAGATCATACACTGTCCATTTGTTGAAAGAAAGCAACTTTAAAGAAAACGACCTTTTTAAGACCTTTCGTCTATATTTTATATATTTTATATTCTATATTTTCTCTGCTTCAGGTTAATAACAACGGGCATTTGACATTTGATGGGCCTCTTTCAGAGCCGGTACCCAATTATTTACTGTCACAAGTCAACAGAGACATCATTGCTCCTCTTTGGACACACATGGACAACACTGTGAATGGAACCATCTCCTATCATCAGGTCACCAGAGGAGGACTCTTACTAGCAGCCTCAAACCACATAAACCAGTATTTTCCCAATCTGAACTTCACTGCTTCATGGCTATTCATTGCCACATGGGATAAAGTACCATACTTTAACAACTCACAATCGGTAAGCTAGCTTATATGTTAATGTAAAAAGTTCATTTTCTCTTACGTGTTTTTATTTCTCTAAGAATGCAGGTAAACCCATGTTAGGCCAACATACAGTAAATATCCAAATTGTTCCAAACAAAGATGACTTTTAACTATAGTTGTAAAACTGAGTAAAGGTGCAGTCATGTTTTGTTACATATTCCCAGTTTTGTTTAACCTTATTTTTTGTTATGTGGACTTTTAGGTTACCACTACAACATAGAAGATAGTCCGTGCAACTCTCCAGTTCTCGCTGGATTTCGTCCTAATATAAGCTTAATAAAGCCTAAACCTTGTCATCATTCCATTGGTTATTATTTTTATACTCCATTGTTGATTCGAATAGCAAACAACTCACCGCACCGCAACTGCACAAACCGCAACAGACTTTAAAAAATGGAGGTTGAAATAAAATGCTCTGTGGAGTCATGCAATCAAAATGCTGCGTGAACTCAACCAGTCAAAATGTTCAGCGTCCAAGTCCCACCACCAAAGTTCAGGAACTTTAAAAAAGTACTACCCCATGAGCAGGTACTTTTTGAGGGGGAAATTTTTACCCAGAACTTCATTTAGACCCTAGTTCCTATGGTCAAATCACACCGAGTCCTTGGGGAATGTTCCTGCAGTGGAAATGCAGCTTATGTTTCGTTCTTTGTATTTTGTTTGATTTATTAAACTCCACTACATTTGGATCCTCTCCCCACGTTTCATCAACGTAACATATTTACTATTACTTTTGTGAGCAGTGCATCGCTACGCTATTGACAAGACAATAAACCTTTTTTGCCCACAAATTTAGCTTAAAATCCCCCTGTAGTCAATTTTATCCCTTAATTACATATTTAAACATAAAATAAAAACATTAAAATACATGCCTTAAAATAGCTTGAATGTAACTCTACACGCTTGCACAAGCTCAGAGATCCACTCGGTCAACTTACTGAGGTAAAACGCTGCACAATGGTAATCACTCTTTACAACATCGAACACATGACGTTAATTAATACGATTAGCCTTTTGCTTGACTGCGTTATCAAACAGCTAATAAATGTGTTGCTAATGTTACACAAACCATGTTCACATTCTTCATCTGAGAGTCAGAAATCTGCCTTCTTACAATTAGTATCCTTAGAAACGTTTGGAACAACAGTGGAGAAAGGCACATGTTTAATTTACCCCACCACAAACAACTCTATGATATAATAATTATTTTTTTTAATATAAAAAAAACACATATATACATATAGAATGCTGAATTAAACAATTTTGTTAGGGGAAAAAATTTAATAATAAATCAACTCCATAACAGATTCCAGGACCCACTTTATATTAAGTGGCCTTAACTACTATGTACTTACATTTAAATTAATCATTTGATACAATGCACTTATTGTGTACATACATGTTTCTACATTGTACTTATATTTTAAAAACACCTGCATGTAATTACATCTGTAATTAATTTCTGTAATTACATTTATAATTACACTGTTGACCCATCCCTTAACCCTTACCCCTACCCTTAAACCTACCCATACCACCAAACCTGTCCCTAACCTTACCCATATCCACCTCAATAGCAGCAAAAGTGTTTTGCAATTCAATACGAACCCAATAAGTACATTGTACTTATTTTTTGATGTAAGTACATAGTAGTTAAGGCCACTTGATATAAAGTGGGACCGATTCCAAGTGATCATGGGCTTAGGACCAATTCAGCCCACTGCAAAGTTTCCGCCAGTAGTGGGCACTCATGCAACGTAAGCAATGACGTACATCTGAGTCAACAAGACTGAGGGAAGTTAGAAAGGGAAAGGCATTTAAAAAACAAATTGAAATGCAGCCAATGACTAAGGGAATACATGGCATGAAACATGAGGTCAAGGGAAGAACATGACAAACAGGAACCATTGCTGTAAGAATGAATGAAAAATAAAGGACATGATAACCAAAACCCAAAACCAACTGTGAAATATATAAAGTCTCCTTCCGTGTTCCTGTCTTCGTGCAAGTTTCCAAGTGTCGTGTCTTCTCTGTTCTGCTTTGAACACCATTCATCTGCCAACCATGATCCCCATCTCTAAAAGACAAAAGGACAGTATTAGCACTCTGATTATCTCCATTCTCCTGCATTACTGCCAATCACCTGCACCTGCTGTTGCATTTGCTGGTTGTTCAAAAAACGTCACTTACCTGTGTACCGTTGTCTCCAACCCTTCTGTACTGTAACAGGATCGTGGTGCATTGGTGGGACAAGCTCTGCTCTTTTATTTTTCTTTTAATTAAAAAAATAAATAAATAAAATCAATGAACCAATGAGAAAACAGAACTGACAATCACCTGATTTGAACAACCAATGAGAGCATAACACAATAGGCTTGTTCGACTTCATGCAGCACTGCACAGACCGATTGCATCTGACTTGAAGCAGCGCATGCTGGTTAGAAATTTCTAACCAATTTCTAACTTAAGACAGTGTCGACACCATGTGACTGTGACGTATGGCATCAAAGTACCTCGAGAGTGATTCAAAATCAGCCTGCTAATTCATTCTGCCCAGCTTCTTGAGAGTGGCTGCACATGCATGCACTGCATGACAACAATCACATGTTTCTGTTTATTTTCACACCTTCAGTTCAACTAATGCTCACAAATTTGTATTGTAGTCGCAATGTTATATTGTGTCATGTCTATCAACATAAAACTGATAAAAAAGCAGACCTCACTTCATTGATATTTAAATAGTATAGGCTTATGTTGAACTTTATTCTTGTAAAAACAGGCACTGTAAGCAGTACATAAAGAATTGAATAAAAATGTCTTTGAAACATTAATGTATTAGTCAAATATTGCATTTATTTCACTTCAGCTATGCAAACACAGTGCAAGCGTCACTACGGGAAGCAGAAATTGTCCAGCTTCACATCTCTGTTTTCACTCTCGCCGATCGTTTGCATTCAGCCGCAGCCGATGTCGAACACATCTAATGAACACATGGCATGAAACATGAGGGCAAGGGAAGAACATGACCAACAGAAACCATGGCTGTGAGAATTAGTACATAATGATAGACATGAACACAACTAAAACCCCGAAAGCTGTTTATGTATATCACAGCACGAAATGGGAAGATAAATATCCTATATTTAAGGCCACTGCAGAATTAATTAAGCATAAAAACAGAATTGCTCTCTGTCTATGAGCCATAAGGATAATGTTCTTTTTCTGTAACAGAGTTCATCTTTTCAAGTTGTTTTGGTCTCTGGTGGTTCTCTGTCTTTTGTCATGATGAACTACGGAAATATCTCCTCTACGGATCAATGGTTTCAGGTTAGAAAGAATTTGAACCATATCTCTGAACTTTGCCACTAAGATATTAGAGAACTATGTTCGCCGCAAAGCTTTTTTAATGATGATAGATTTTTTTTACTCAGGCTGGCTATGGTACAATAGACTCAACAAATTATTCCTCAGTCCCCGTGCCTGATGAAAATAAACTGTCCAACTCCAGCAATGTCAATGTCCCGGGACGCTGGGTATTCCGTGTTGATGGTGGACCTGAAGAGGGTAATCTTTTGACTCTGTGAATTGATTTTTTTGAAACCATGTACCGCATCTGAACAAATCAGACCAATTACAACTTAAAAAAGTAGAAAATCTCCATGAGCAGTGTAATAAGTATGAATTTAAAGTCGCTGTAAGCTGTTGGAATACCATGAATACAAAGTCCCTAATACATTCTGTACAGTTTAATTTAGGGATTTTTGCAGTTTTGCTTTGTTAAAACACTCAACCATTATAACCACTAAATCATTTACAATTTAATATTAGGATGTTCCTTTTTCAATGGCAGGAATTTTCTACCCATATGGAGATGAGGATATAAAGAACCCTAATGTCTACAATGGAAGTTCTCCATTGATCAACCTGGAGCAGCCATTTGCCTACTTTGGGCTTGTTTATAATGAACTATACGTAAGCAGCATCGTCACATTCATGACATTGTATACTATAGTTTTATTGAAGCAACATCAGTAGCTTTTTATTCCACTTAAAGAATGTTCATTGAAAATCCTGATGACTGAGCTTTCACTGTTTTGGTCTCAAAACAGGTGAATAACAAGGGATACTTGACTTTTGAAGGACCGTTTTACCAGCCGTATCCCGATTATTATTATATATACTCGACTGTAGACGGCATCGCTCCACTGTGGACAGACATTGACATTACACGCAAGGGAATCGTCTCTTACAGACAAGTAATAGATGGTCCTATGTTGAATCGGGCCTCTAGAGACATAAACCAATATTACCCCAACTTGAACTTCTCTGCATCGTGGGTTTTCATTGCAACATGGGATAAAGTACCGTACTATGGATTTCATAGGAGGACAGTAAGTGTCTTTTTGGTTAAATTGAACTATGACAGAAATTTGTGATAAGGAAACAGTATCCCATGATCTCTGTATTTATGTAGTAATTCACTTTATCTTCCAGGAGTCGACCTTTCAAGTGGTTTTAGTGTCTGGCAGAAACATGTCATTCACACTCATGCATTATGGTCCGATTTCCCCGGCCATATATCCCTTTTTGGTAAATAATTTGAAAAAGACACTGAAATCAAAATAAATTATTTTTATCATTATGATAAGTGTTAACTAAACTTTTTGTCTTGTTATTGATTGACAGTCCGGCTATGACATACGTGATTCAACTGATCACTTTACAATTCCTGTCTCTGACACCACAACCCTGTCATACACCAGCAATGTCAACGTCATGGGTCGATGGGTATTTCGAACTGACTCAGAAAACAATGGTACTGTAATTTAATAATTAAAACACATGGCATTTATTGCATGTCATGTTTAATAGTAGTTTATCATTCAAAACATGTAGAACAATTCAATGGGCAATTAATATATTGTGAACAGTTGAGAGTTACAAATAAATGAAACTGCTGTGCTGAAAAATAAACTTGTTTTCTTNTGGCATTCATCACTATTTATGTTAGTCTTTCTACAGAAAAAAAATTAACAAAATCAAATATTTGAGCCGAAGAAGTTTCTGAAATTTGTTTGATTTGACATGGAATGACCCAGTTGTTTAATAGTTGTTTATTGTTCAAAACATGTAGGACAATTTATTGAGCAATTAATATGTTGTGTACTGTTGAGAGTTGCAAATAAATTAAAATGCTGAAAAAATAAATGTGTTTGCTTTCAGGACTGTTCTATCCATTTAGGAATGGGCACACACTTCAACAGTATTATGGATTTGGATTTTTTGGATTTGCCATCAATCTCTATTTGCAGACACCATTTACTTACTTCGGGATCACATACAGCTATATTAATGTGAGGACACTCATTAATGCAATTCTGCTTTTTTCAAAGCATTTTATTAGCCATTTTACTAGCCATTAAAAATATTTGTCTGTTGCATTATCTGTTACTTCAAACTCCTTTTAGGTTTACAAAAATGGATTTCTTACTTTCAAATGGCCATTGTTTCCATCAAGTCCCCGAACTCTTCCAGCTTACACAAATAGAGACATTGTTGCTCCTCTATGGACAGATATTGACAACAGTGACTTTTACTTCCAAGAATTCAGTGGCACCCGAGTACTACAGCGAGCTACAAATGATATTCGTCAATATTTTCCTCAAACAAATTTCACTGCCGACTCAGTTTTGGTTTGTACTTGGGATAATGTGAGATATTATAACACTTCAGCAGAGGTAAGATTTGTTTCGTTATTTGTTTTCAGTTGTCTTGTGACTGTGATCATTTGATGTTGTGTTTTTTTTTTTCTTCAGAATTCCTCTTTTCAAGTACTGCTGATCTCAGGTTCTGGTTTGTCGTTTATTGTATTTAATTATGGCAATATTCCACAAACTAAGCATACTGCAGTGGTGAGAAACCTTTTCAAAGCCCTGTATTTTTATTTTAAAATGTAATAACTTTTGCAATATTCCAGACAGTTCAAATGTATTTGTAGATATACAATAAAAAAATTGATTTTGGTAGAATTAGCTACAGCTCCTCTTATCCATAGACATGTAACAAGCATGTTTGTAATCATTATTTAGGCTGGATATGACACTATTGATTCAACCAGCTATTATACAATTCCTGTGTCTAACATCGCTAATCCAACCCACTCCACAAATGTCAATGTTATGGGCCGCTGGGCTTTTCGTGTTGACACTTTTCCAACAAAACTTGGTAATGCATTTTCTCTTTCTTTTCTGGAACTTAATCAAATTTGAATCTTACTGTACCAAGGCCATAATATGCAATGACATGTTTTTTCCAGGTTTTTTTTATCCAACTGGCTCTCCGGTTTCTCAGAATCCCTGTCAAAGTAATGCACGCTTACAGCTGTGCGCTTGCAGTATCCTTTCTTGTACTTTGGACGCAAATACCAGAACATATATGTGAGATGTTATGTTAAACACATTTCATTTGAAGTATATGGTGTATTACAAGTCATGTTGCTTCAGTTTAATCTTCAAATCTTTACTATAGGTCAACAATAATGGACATTTGACTTTTGATGAACCATTTTTTGAAAGACCGCCCAAGGCTTTCCCTGCCAACTCTACTAGAGACATTATTGCTCCACTCTGGGCAATGTTTGACTGTAGTGTCAATGGAAGCGTCTCTTACCGTGTGGTAACTCAAGGACGTATTCTGGACCAGGCGAGGAGTGATGTCAAACAGTATTTCCCTCTGTTTGGGTTCTCAGTACATACAGTCTTCATTGCTACTTGGGATAGAGTGCCCTACTTCAACAGCTCTTTGATGGTGTGTAGATTGAATGGTTACGGTAAACTTCTTAAACCTAAGTTTAGTATAAATGTAATCAGAGATTGAAATAGTTTTAAATGGACTGTATATATATAGCATAATTTTGTTAAATGAGTTTTGTTTAAAGACAATTTATGCATTTTTTTTCTCATTGAAACCCAATGTTTTTACTTAACGTTTCCTAGGAATCCTCCTTCCAAGTCGTTCTAGTCACTTGCAGGACTCTTTCCTTTGTCATAATGAACTATGGAAATATCTCCTCAACAGATCAAAGTTTTCAGGTTGGACAGAATAAGAATATTGTTACAAATCTTTGAGGCTCAGACCTTAAATAAATGTTGACTGGCTGATTAATTATTATTATTGTTATTATTGTTTTGTTGTTTACTCAGGCTGGCTATGACACAATAAACTCAACAAATTATTTTTCAATCCCTGTGCCTGATGAAAATAAACTCTCCAACTCCAGCAATGTCAATGTGACGGGACGATGGGTATTTCGTGTTGATGGCGGGCCTGAGGAGGGTAATGTCACTGTTTAATATAAAGAATATAATATAATATAATATAATATTAATATAAAGAATTTGTGATTATAAAATGTCCTCCTTTAAATCTTGAAACACTCATAATGATACTATTGGGAATATTAGGAATATTCTACCCATATGGTGATGTAGAGGATGAGAAAAACCCACAGTTGGATGATGGAAGTTCTCCACTGATCCCCTTGCTGCAGCCATTTGTGTACTTTGGCCATGTATATGACAAAATATTTGTAAGAAGCATTCATTAATGACATTCATTAATATATATTCCACATTGATGATGTCACTGAAAAAAACAGATAACATCCTACAGGTGAATAATAATGGAGACCTGACCTTTGATGAGCCACTTTCCCAGTGGCTTCCCAATTATTTTCCTGCATACTCAACTAAAGACATCATCGCTCCACTGTGGACAGACATTGATAATAGTAGGAAAGGAACCATCTCTTACCGACAAGTAACAGACGGTCCTCTCTTGAATCGGGCTTCAAGAGACATAAACCAATATTTTCCCAACTTGAACTTCTCTGCCTCGTGGGTTTTTATTGCTACATGGGATAAAGTACCGTACATTGGAAACAGTGAAGCAGTAAGATTTTCTTTTCTTGCATAATATTTTCATCATCCTGAAGTTTATAGCATATCCAGAATGATGCTTGTATTAATAAGTAAATCCCGGTCTCTTTCAGGAGTCGACCTTCCAAGTGGTTTTGGTGTCTGGAAAAAACCTGTCATTTACACTCATGCATTATGATCATATCACATCCACCTATGCTGTAGAGGTAAAACAGTGTGGAAAATGCATTAATAGTTTATGATCTTTAGTAGCATGAAATGTTTTTGGATTTAATGAATTTTGTGTGTCTGTTTTCTTCATTGACAGTCTGGATATGACACAATGTGCTCTACTAATTTCCTTTCAATTCCTGTTTCTGACATCACAAACCTGTCATACACAAGCAACGTCAATGACATGGGTAGATGGGTATTTCGTGTCGACAATTCATCAGAAAGAATCGGTAAATATGTGTCTTAATGAAATGTGGAATTTATCTCATTTTCACGTGTCTAATTTTATAATTGTTCTCTCAGAACATGCATTTGTTTGTTTCTTTAAATGGTGTGTGTAACAAAGTATAGATATACGTGCAGGATTTTGTGACAGAACTAACCCTCAAGGTACATAATTTCACATTGACAATTTGTTCTCTAGTTACATTATATTAAAATAATTGATACCTCTTGTTATGGCAGTGGTTGTAATATAATTGTTTAACAATGACACAACGGCTCGGTCAAATAGGGGAATTTATTGAAATAAGACAAAATATAAACAATGGGTGGGAGAAATTTGACAGGAAAATATAGGGCTAAACACAAGAGAGCGCAACTCCACGTCTGGACAGCCACTCAAGTTCCGCCGCTGAAGTGTGGCAACTTGGCTTCCTTTAAGCACATGATAATGGTCCACAGCTGTAAGGAATCTGCTAAACAAGACAAATATAATCACGTTTCCTGCCCCTAGAGGGCAGGCACATAATTAAAATAAATACATATACCGGTTACATGTTAGTGACATGCAGGAAAAAAAAATAGTAGGCTAAATCGTGCGCACGATTTACTATTTCGTTCCCTCAATTTACAAAAAATGTTATTACGATTTAGTACTAAAATGTGACTACAATTTAGTAAATTTAGGGAGCGCACGATTTATTTATTTTTTCTTGCATGTCATGTGCGGGGCTCCGTATGTAACACCTCTGTTTTTGGTGAAATCATTGTGCGTAGAGATTTATAGCAGAATGTACATTTAATCTGGCACGTGTCTGTCAGATTTTTGAATGCAACTTCCCAAACAACAAATGATATTTTTAACTTTAATAATTTTAATGATTATTTTTGGTGAAATACCAGAGTGCTGAAAACTCTCCATCATATAGTGAGATTTGCTGTTTTGAAACTTTTGAATTCATATGATTTGGCATAAGTCTTTGTTGGTGGGGGTTTCCATTCAAATGTACTCATCAATAACTTATAAAGTTTTATCATTTACTTGTGTTTTATTATTTGTTGAGATATTTATTATGTATATGTTTAAAGTCATCTTATGTGAAAGTGAGTTTTGATTGGCCGCTTGAATACAGGAGCTTAAGTGAAAAATCAACACCCATTTCCACTGTTGCAACTTTGGCCCCGCCCACTAGCGTTAGTGAGATGAAGAAAAAAGAGCAAAGGATCACTCACTGGACTAAAAATAACACCTCCCAAAGGATCTTCATGCTAGGATTGTGGTTATTTTATTTATTTCCAACAATGTAAATGGTTCATTTGAGCATTATTTATTTGTATTTGGTACATTTCACTGTGGATTCCTTGGTAAATGCAGTCACAATTTTGGAGCTCGACAGTAATGCAAAAACATAAGTAATCATGTTAATTCTAATGTCTGAGTAGGATAAAAAATTATTTGTTACTTAAACTGTGATTAAATTATAAATGGAAAGCGGTCAAAGAACGCTCCCATTGCAGTTGCTGGAGCTGTCAATCAAACAGCACGAGTTTATCAGTGACTGAGTTCTGGACTCGAAAGGATTCGTTAGTGTGCAGAAATCGAGTTGCAATGATGAGATTGCTGCATTTATGTGCGCAACATGTCTGCGATCGGTTACTTGCTCATCACCGCAACTTTCATGCCACGATCTAAATATATTGTCATAGATCTAAATAGAATCAACACTTTACATGATTAATAAACCCTGAGAACTGTAATAGTAAAAACACGCTAAAAGTTTTTGAGAGGGTACCACATGTAATACTTACCTATTTCATATTGCAAAGATGTCAGCCAATCACAGCAGTGGGCATTTACACTGAGGTCTCACTGCAGACACGCCCCTTCAAACAGTGCATTCAAATAAAAGGGCTAAATTCAGGGTAGGAAAAAAAAAATATTTTATTTCCAAATTATGACAATTTTTGATGTAAAAACAGTATAAGTGCACCACAGGAAACATTCTAAAACAAAACAATGGAGTTCATGAACCCTTTAAACATGGGTCCAACAAATGAGTGCATGACGTCATCTTCAGCAGTACAGATTGAGAAGTTCTTGGTCAAACAGTGTGTCTTCTGTGTTTGCAGCCTCAGATAATCTTCCCAGTGCTCAGGTGTGTGGAAGAACCGCATTTACCACCAGCAGCAGGGTAGTAGGAGGTCAGAACGCTTCAGCTGGACGCTGGCCATGGCAGGCTAGCATTCTTCTGAACGGCAGTCACATCTGTGGAGGTTCTCTCATCAACAAAGAATGGGTGATGACCGCTGCCCATTGTGTTGATAGGTAAACTCATTCAACTAAATACTTCTGATTTCATAGATGGTTTGAGTGGATTACATTTTAATTGAGGAATTGATTTACCCCTATTAAAGCCTACTGTATCATATACATTTCTAAGGCCTCTAAATTATCAACATGATCAACACTTTGCTGAAAAAGAATAGCTTTTGTATTGTTAATAATATTTCAAGATGAACATTTACTGGACTCAAGCTACTCTTTACTTGATTATCCATATTTCATTCTTTTTTTTAAAAATCTTGTTCAAATGTAAGTATCGAATATGATCCATCGGGCTTTTGAGGAAAGTCATTGAGAGGATTTGTGTTCATGATATGTCTGTGATTGGCTACAATGATCAACGCACTGGAGCATTTGAAAGAACATGGAACTGTTTGAGTTTGAAAGCGGGAGCCGGAGCATTTGAAAGCTCCCGTGTGTATCTGTGTAAGCGCTCGGCAAAGAGCGTCATTGATGTCTATTTACAACATGTTTTGGAAGCATTGATCATTGTAGCCAATCACAGACATATCTGATGAGCACAAAGGCCAATCAGAGGTGTTTACAAATCTGCTCAAGAGCGCTCAAAGAGTCATATTTTTACAATTTCAGTACCGACTTGGTATCGCGGTCGGTCGGTAGGCTACTTTTGACAACACTACACTGAGAGAACTACAGCCGACTGTTATCCAGCATGCACGTTCTGCGCCTGCGTGTAAGGAGATCGCTGTCTATTTTCTTCCATTTATTTAACTATAGGCTATTTGTTATTCAGAAAGGGAGACTGACACTGCTGGCTGCAGATACACAAGCCGTAAACAAAGCAGTGTGTGCTTAACGCTTTGAACATCATTCATGCTGATTACTTTTTATATTCCACTTGGCTCACTGTTTTGCTATTATTCTCGTGCTTCAACTTGTTCACTAAACTGAACAGCCAATCAGAGTTCTCTCTATCGCCCAACACGATTCTATGCTGAATCGGCCCAAAAAACCCAGACGGCGTCCGACTGGAGCCAACGGTGCAGAACACACCCGTGTTGGCCTTAGTTGGCTGATGCTTAAAAGCGGTCCGATGTTGCCCGACAGCCAATCATCGGCTTGGTGTGTCCCGGGCTTTATGCTGTTATAAAGATCTCATTGATTTACATTACAAGCTAGCACAATCTTACTTTTTGGCCATATACTGTAAATGACAACACCTGCACTATATTGCATATTTTTGCTGTTTGTTTTTCCTTTCTCCTCAAATGTGAGCTCCATATTCTCATTTCATGTATTTTCTATAATTCATGCAATTTTTGTTTTCTTGAGATTTTTTTAAAAATATTTTGTGTAAATGCTCAATAATCTGTTACATTTATAAAAAATAAAAATAAAAAAAGATTTAGTTATTTCATATGTCAGGCTTTACACGTTTAACACTCTTCTTGACTACTTTCTCTGTTTATTTCTTTAGCTTTGCCAGTGATGCCATCTATTCTTTAACTGTGGTTTTGGGGCGTCAGACCCAGGAAGGCTTCAACCCAAACGAAGTGTACAGAAATGTGACGACAGTCAACAATCATCCCAGTTACAACTATCTTACAAATGACAATGATATCGCTCTGCTCAAATTGAGCTCTCCCGTCAACTTCACTGATTACATCAGACCCGTGTGTCTAGCAGCTGATGGCAGTGTGTTTAATAGCGGCACAGAGAGCTGGATCACTGGATGGGGAAACATTGATGAAGGAGGTGAGGATTCATTTTTGCTTCACTTAGTTACATTAAGCTCAACAAGAAACACTTTTCACAATCCCATTCTAAACAAGATAGTTAGTGACTATGCAGAGTGAATAAATTCTTATGTCTTTCCTACAGTGTCCCTCCCATCACCTAATGTTCTACAGGAAGTGGAGGTTCCTGTAATTGGTAACAGACAGTGCAACTGCCTCTATGGAGTTGGAAATATAACAGACAACATGATCTGTGCTGGTCTACTGGAGGGAGGCAAGGACTCATGTCAGGTACACAAACCCTGTTAAACTTGTGTTTACAAGGTAAACAATAAGTGTTTCAAATTAAAAATAAATAAATAGGCTTTCTGAAAATTGTGAGGTTCATGACCAATCTTTGAAAGACTTTTGGGGCACTCTGCTATCAGGAAACTGCCAGTAGGAGGTGACAAGTTTTAATGAGTAAGTCAATGACTTTCAAGGAAAGTCTGTTCACTCGGCGGCCATATTTGCAACTTCTCTGGACAGATATCGGGCATCCAAGACTAAGTCCTGTCTATTTGAATTGGGAAATCCTGAAATCCAATGAATGTCTGGCTCTTTTGTTAAGAAGGCAGGACCTATTCCACCATATTGCATGTTGCACTTTGTCCCATTCATAATTAATGTGTGTGTGTGCTGTCTTTGGCCTCTGAGCTTGGTATCTCTTAGTAATAAGACAATCTCTGATATTTGTTGTTAAAACAGAGCAAAAAAGTCCAAATTTACTTGTGGCAAAAAAATGTTCTCTTAGTAATAAGACAATCTCTGATTTTTGTTGTTAAAACAGGGCAAAAAAGTCCAAATTTACTTGTGGCAAAAAAATGTTCACTTAATATTAATTCATTGTTTATTGAACTTATGCAATGGTGCTGCTATTCGGGAAAACAGCACTCTTGCTCGTGTGATATTGCTTAACTATGTTATGTTATCAATATAAAAAAAAAAAACAACTCATACAGGAGCAATTCAAATCTTTTCCAACTGAAAACTGAAACCGAAGATACATTTTATTTAATAATCAGTGTTGAGGAGTTTTGTTGCAGCCTCAAAAAGTGCCACACCCCTCTATAGCATACTCATTTCCCTGTTAGCCTTAAGCTCCACCCAACCAATCTCAAGCCAATTAGGACTCCCCTCAGGCTTTATTAGCTGCACCTGTGCCCACAGCTTCCCATTCTGTTGTATGTGGCTGTTCTGTGCAGGGGACTGACTTTTACTCCTTTTGATTTCCTGTGTGTGTGTAACTGACAATCCCCACTGGCTTCAAGCTAGCTACCTGAACATTCCTCCTCCTTACTCCTTTTCATGGTCCTTCGAGCCGGAGCTCATTAATGATCAGTGGATATGTCTAGTCACTCCCTGCCCTCATTGTCTCCTCATGAGCGCCCACGCTGCCAAGCCCAGCTCCCTGCACGTTATGATGATTTCATCCTGCAATATCATCCGCAGTCCCTATCTACAGCAGAAATTCCAGAAAAACAACCTCCTTATCCTGCATATATGTCTGGCACTGATCCTCATTATCAACCCCGGAGAGAGGGTGAGTCCGAGGAAGAGCTAGAAGAGCCGGAACTACCCACGGAGGGAGACACTCAGGAGGATATTCCACATCCCCACTCAACCATTCCATCTGAGAGAGTGCCAACCTCTGAGGCTGAACACCCACATGCCCTTCCAATAGCTCCTACCACTGATACCCAGTCTGTGCTCTTACAGCAATTGATAGAGGAAATAAGAAATCAAGGCAGATTAATCCAGCAGTGCATGCATGGGAGTAGGAGTAGCACCCATTCCTCGCAATCTCGCTCAGCATCTCCTCACCCTGATAGCCTTAATCTTCAACCAGTTGTATCATCACAAGCCCGTCAAACTACAGATGACCATAGGCTCCCTACTTCTCCACCTCAGCAGCAGCTTCCTTCTCCTCCTCCTGTAAGCCGTGCCCCTCTTACTCAACCTGTGCCACAGTCCATGCAGCTCATGCATCCTCCTGGCTGTGGCCAGTTTCCTGCCACATCTCAAGCACCAGCCATGTATAACTCCATGTACCCAGCCTATACCCTGCCAAGTTAACCCTTACCTGGTGTTATGTCTTATCCTGCTCAGCCGGCATACAATGTGCAGCCCCACCACCTGATATCTGCTGCCCCTCTAAGCCAGCTAGTTCCTCCTGTTGGCCCCCAGCAGTCAAACTATAGGAGGGTAGAAGGTCCTTCTTTCCCTGATCTCACGAGGGAGGATGAAAGCCAGTGCCTGATGCTAAAGATGGCCCTATACAAATTGTTAGAGCCAAGAGAATCAGAACAATACAAATACCACATCCTGTTGGCTCATCTAAAGGTAGATCAGGCAAGGAGACTTGCACTGGCTTATGTTTATGCCCCAGATCCTTACACTCAAGCTATACGGGCCCTAGATGAGCGTTATGGTCAACCTAGACAGCTTGCTTTGAAGGAGCTCTGAGCTATAATGGAGATGCCTGTTATTCGAACAGGTGATGGTAGAGGCTTAGACCAATTTGCCCTCAGACTTCAGGCATTAGTGGGCCTCCTTCAGTCCATGGGCCCTGAAGGCCTCTCTGAGCTTACCTGTGGTTCACATGTTGAGCGGCTTCTAGAGAAGCTTCCCCATGAGCAGTTCTGCCAGTTTAAGAGATGTATGAGTTTGAGTAGACCAGGTCCCCTTTCCTATAACCTCCTGGATTTTTCCAGCTGGCTACAACAAGAAGCTCGCTGTCAGCCTAGGAGAGAAAGAACACCTCAGCCTATCAGTCAGCCTTTCCGTCAGAAGTCGTACATCCATACTCCATGGTGCCAAAACCTCCTCTCTTGTGACCTCCATTAAAGCCCAAGTTGCCCCACTTAAGGCTAGTCAGCTTCTCCCCCCTGCCTCATCTGAACACTGTCCAGTGTGCGCCTTCTGTAACTCTACTGAACATCATGTCAGTAAATGTGGGGATTTCCTCCAACTCACCAAAGACCAGAGAACTAACTGGATCAAGGAACAGAGACGTTGTTGGCGATGTGCACAAGATCACTTTGCAAACCAATGTGACCGGAAGGGACGCTGCAGCCAGTGCAACGGGAAACACCTACACATCCTTTGCAACATTAACCAGAGGCAAGTGCAGAATCAATATCTCGACCACCCTAGTGATTGCAATAAAGTACTACTGAAAGTAGTTGAAGTGACCTTGCGCAATGAAGACAGATCCTTAGACACTTACGCCATACTGGATGATGGGTCCAAAAGAACAATCCTTCTGCACCCTGCTGCTCAAACACTTCAGCTAGAAGGAAAACCTGAGAGCCTAAAGCTGAGAACTGTGAGACAGGATGTCCGGACTCTTAATGGAGCTACTGTGTCCTTCACCCTTATTCCTAAAGCACATCCTAATAAATCCTATGTCATCAGTCAAGCTTTCACTGCTGCTGACAAACTGTCATTGTCTGAACATTCTCACCCTGTTAAATCCCTCCAGCGGCGCTAATCTCACCTCCGTCAGCTTCCGTGCACCTACATGTGTACGGAAAATGGTCAGCAGCAAGTGAATGTTTCCTTCCTCATGGCGAGGTCCCGCGTTGCTCCCAAAAAACGGATATCAATTCCATGACTTGAATTATGTGCTGCTCTCACAGGAGCTCAGCTATTCAGTCTCCTCCAGACAGAGCTCACCCTCCATATCAGAAAGACTATTCTGTGGACTGACTCTACCACTGTGCTCTATTGGCTCACGTCTGACTCTTGCCGTTATAAAGTCTTTGTTGGGACCAGAATAGCTGAGATTCAGAAGCTCACTAAAGGCCAGGAGTGGTGTTATGTTGATTCACAGAACAACCCAGCGGATGACCTAACCAGAGGGAAGCTGCTGTCTGATCTTGGCAGGCCCTGCAGGTGGAACCAAGGACCTGCCTTCCTGTCTCGGTCCTTTGAACTGTGGCCAACTAGCCCTGCTATAGAGCAATCTGATGACCCTGTAGAGCTGCGTAAGCCCAGTTTCTGTGGTTCTGTGTCCATCAGTCCAGGCCCCTCTATCCCTGACCCCAGTCAATTTGTCACCTTCCAAAATCTCCTTGACTACATGGCTGCATCCCTTCATGGGGCGGCAAAACCTCCATCAGTAGAGAACAACCATGATGCAAAGATAGCCATTCTAAGACAAGCCCAATTGGAGTCCTTCAAGGATGATTTAGTCTGCCTTGAAACCCAAAAGCCTCTTCTACCTTCAAGCCGTTTACTCTCCCTTGCCCCAGAGTTAGACCCAGCATCAGGGCTCATCCGAGTAGGTGGAAGGTTACGTCAGAGTAGTGATCTACTTCCTGATCCCATTCATCCGGTTGTCTTGGACCCTGCCCATCCTATCACAAAACTTATAATTAAGAGCTATGATGACCACCTACAACATCCTGGTCGAGAAAGGCTTTTTGCTGAGTTGAGGAGGCAGTACTGGATCCTTAGGGGCCATGAGGCAGTCCGAAAACATCAGCATAGATGTCCTAAGTGCCAACAGTTCCGTGCCCGTCCAATTATTCCCCAAATGACAGATCTTCCTCTGGTTCGCCTTCACTTTCACAAACCTCCGTTCTTTTCCACTGGGATGGATTTCTTCGGGCCCTACACAGTAAGGATAGGCAGACGAGCTGAGAAAAGGTGGGGAATAATTTTCAAGTGTCTAACGACTAGGTGCGTGCATCTTGATCTACTCAGTCACATGAATACGGATTCCTTCTTAATGGCACTCAGGCGCTTTATTGCTCGCAGAGGTAAACCATTTGAACTACTCTCTGATAGAGGTACCAACTTCATTGGAGGCAGGAAAGAGCTTCTAGATGCCTATCATTCTCTAACCCCTGACCTTCAGGCAGCTCTAGCCAAGCAAAGGATTTCCTTCAAATTCAATCCTCCACACGCACCTCATTTTGGTGGAACCTGGGAGCATGAAATACGCTCCATCAAAATTGCCCTGGAGACCACCCTAGGTGCTCAAGTTGTCAGTGAGGAGGTTCTACGCACAGTCATGATTGAAATTGAAGGCATTCTAAATTCTAAGCCCTTAGGCTACGTATCATCTGACATTGCTGATCCTGACCCTGTGACCCCTAACTTGCTGTTGATGGGGCGGCATGATGCTTCTCTTCCTCTGGTAATCTATCCAGACTCTGAGCTGTACAGTCGCCGTCAATGGCGGCATAGTCAAATCCTCTCTGACCATTTTTGGGCCCATTTCCTCAGAAATTACCTCCCTTCTCTTCAGTCCAAACAGAAATGGCGCACAGACAATCCTAACCTGCAACCTAACACTGGTATGCTAATTCTGGATCCTCAACTTCCCCGATCCCAATGGTCAGTGGGTAAAATCACCTCCCTCCATCCCAGCAATGATGGCCGTTGTAGGGTTGCTGATGTCCAAGTCAATGATAGGACATACACGGGACCAGTTGCCCACCTTATCCCTCTCCCAGCCCTACCTGATACCCCCCTGAGTTGTCAAATTTGCAGTACAAATTTGGGGGCGGCTGTTGAGGAGTTTTGTTGCAGCCTCAAAAAGTGCCACACCCCTATATAGCATACTCATTTCCCTGTTAGCCTTAAGCTCCACCCAACCAATCTCAAGCCAATTAGGACTCCCCCCAGGCTTTATTAGCTGCACCTGTGCCCACAGCTTCCCATTCTGTTGTATGTGGCTGTTCTGTGCAGGGGACTGACTTTTACTCCTTTTGATTTCCTGTGTGTGTGTAACTGACAATAAACCACACGCTCACACGCTTGCATGCAGACACATGCACCTATATATATATATATATATATATATATATATATATATACCCTTGGATGTGCAATAAAAACTTGTGAACCTGAGTGACTAGACTGGACCTGTTCTTACCGACAGCCCCACTGGCTTCAAGCTAGCTACCTGAACATTCCTCCTCCTTACTCCTTTTCAATCAGTTCATTGTATTTAATAATCAAAACTCAAATAGAAACTGAGTTGTACAAACATTTGAATTGACCCTTTTTATATAAACTTTTTAATAACAAAACATTTAAATGGTAGCAGATTTATTCAAACATACATATTTATACAAACAAAAGAGACAGAGAGCCTCCTGCCATCATGTTTTTGAAAGAAGTCTCCTGCTCATTGAGGCTACATTTATTTGATCAAAAATAAGTTTTGAAATATTATTACAATTTAAAATAACTTTTTTTGAAAATTTGAAATGTAATTTATTCCTGTGATTAAAGCTGAATTTTCAGCATTATTACTCCAGTCTTCAGTGTCACATGATCCTTCAGAAATCATTCTAATATGATGATTTGCTTCTAAAGACACATTTCTGATTATTATCATTTTCAAAACAGTTGTGGTGCTTCATATTTTTGTGAAAACCATGATACATTTTTTCAGGATTCATTGATGAATAGAAGGTGCAAAAGAATAGAATATCTTTAAATAGAAATATTCTGTAACATAAAAGCCCTCACTGTCACTTTTGATCAATTTAATGTGTCCTTGCTGAATAAAAGTATTAATTTCTTTAAATAAATCTAAATAAATCTTACTGACCCCGATCTCTTTAATCTATTAAATGTCCGAACAGAGGGGAAACATTTTAGATCACTGTTATACTACAGTAAGTAGTGCTTATCACGCTGTCCCACGAGCGGCACTGGGACATTCTGATTATGTCATGGTTCATCTGATACCTGCATATAGACAGCAATTAAAACTATCCAAACCAGTGGTAAAGACATCAAAGCAGTGGACATCTGAGGCTGTGGAGACACTGGGATGTATTTAGAACTGCCTCCAAAGTCTGGATAAACATACAGAGGTTGTGACATCATATATAAGCTTCTGCGAGGACATTTGTGTGCCAACACGTACCAGGGTGAGTTATGATAATGACAAACCCTGGTTCACAGCCAGACTAAGACTGCTAAGGTGGGAGAAGGAAGCTGCATTTAGAAGTGGAGACCCCCTGTACACCAACAGCTGCACCTCCAGCCACCAGTCTGTTAAACTATTAAAGTTTGTGGATGACACCACCCTCATCGGGCTTATCTCTGGAGGGGATGAGGTTACTTACAGGTGGGAAATTGACCATCTGGTATCTTGGTGCAGTCAGAACAATCTAGAGCTCAATACTGTGAAAACAATGGAAATAGTGGTGGATTTTAGGAAAAATCCAGCCCCATATACCCCTGTCACATTGCATGACTTCCCAGTTGAGAGTGTGGACTCTTTCCGCTTCTTGGGAACCATCATTACCCGGGATCCAAAGTGGGACATAAACATCAATTCCGTGATTAAAAGAGCCCACCAACAGATGTACTTCCTGCGGCAGTTGAAGAAGTTTAATCTGCCGAGGACAATGATGGTGCACTTTTAAACTTCCATCATTGAGTCAATATTAACCTCCTCTATTACCATCTGGTATGCTGCTGCCACTGCTAAGGATAAAGGCAGACTCTACAGCATGTTATTCCCTCTGCGGAGAAAGTGATTGTCTGTAGTTTGCCATCTCTCCATGACCTGTATACTTCAAGGACACTAAGGAAGGTGGCTAAGATCGTGGCCGATCATTCTCACCCTGGACATAAACTTTTTGAGGTTCTCCCTTCGGGCAGAAGACTGCGGTCTATAAAGACAAAAACCTCACGCCACAATTTTTTTTTTTTTCATTTGCTACTGGCCTTATTAATACTTCTTACACATTAATCAGTCTGCAAGTTGCGCTTACACTAACTTTTTAAAATTGTGTATTCTTATCATATATATATTTTATTATTATTTATGTATTATTTAAATTGTTATTTTTCTTTTTATTTATTAATTCTTTTTAAAGCACCTGCATACCAAAGCAAATTCCTTGTACATGTTGTTGTACTTGGCAATAAAAGTGGATTCTGATTCTGATTCTCTTGAACAGCAGTGTATGTCTCTTTCTACAATGATTGCATTGATTTGTATTTTCAGGGAGATTCAGGAGGTCCGATGGTGAGCAATCAGAGCTCTGTATGGGTCCAGTCCGGTATCGTTAGTTTTGGGTTTGGCTGTGCTCAACCTGAATATCCCGGAGTTTACACCAGAGTATCCCGCTATCAGGAATGGATCACCTCCTTCATGTGCAGCGATCCTCCAGGTTTTGTGCAGTTTACCTCCACTGGAACAGATTCTGACAACAGTTACACCTGTCCTGATCTTCCTCCTCTTCCTACTTCTGCTCCTACTTCTCCTTCTACTCGTACTTCTACTCCTACTTCTGCTCCTACTTCTACTTCTACTTCTACTCGTACTTCTACTCCTACTTCTGCTCCTACTTCTACTCCTACTTCTACTCCTACTTCTACTCATACTTCCTCAACAATTCCATCTTCTGCAACATCTCTTCCACAAAACTCTTTGCTATCATTTTTTCTATTGCTTGTAGCAATACCTTTCTTATTTTATATGTAAAGATACATCACACTAAAGATAAACTCAAAAGTTTTGGGTCAGTACGTTCTTTTTATTATTATATTAAATTAAGTTTATTTATATTTATTCGTCAAGAATGCATCAAAAGCGACAGTTAAGACATTCATATTGTTACTAAAAATTATATTTCATACTAATGCTTTTCAAATGTTCTTTTCATTTTTCTGTTCATCAAAGTATGACTACTGAAAATTAATCTTCGTCATCACATGAATAAATTACATTTTAAAATATTACAATAGAAAGAAGTTATTTTAAATTGTACTAATATTTCACAATATTACTGCCTTACTGTATTTTTGATCAAATAAATGCCTTATTGAGCAGAAGAGACTTCTTTCAAAAATATGTTAAAAGCATGTCGACCCCAAACTTCTGAACGGTAGTGTATGTACAAAAATAGACAACAAATCAGTGCTAACATAAGTGGTGATTGAGCTCAGTCAGTTACACTGATGTAAATATTTTGCTGTTTTCTTGATTAATCTTACACAATGTTAATTATTCCCTGACTTTTAAATAGTTCTGAATAATGAATAATTTCTTCTATATCCTGTATCCTATCAACTTCTATATACTGGGTTATTATGATAATTTATAATCTTTTACTGCTATAAATATATAGCATGTTATATGCGGATACATGTTATTTTACAAATCACAAAAATGTTTTCTTTCACTGAATATTGATGTAGCAACATCATTTGTCACAATCAATTTTGTATTCTGTTAATGTTTTTCCACAATTGACCACATATCAATGTCATTTCACTTTTGTTTCATTGTGGCACAAAATTATCTTTATTATCTTTCTCTTTAGTCTGTGTCCTTTCGTGGAGTGAACATTTTAAATACAAAATTTGCAATACACCTTTTTAAAGCATATGTACAATGAAAATATGCAATACACATTATATTAAAAAATCATTTCATTGTTGTTATGGTGGTATACTTCCTCTAATGGGCATTTCTTTTTGAAAAAACTTTCTTTGTAAGTGTTTGCAAGTTAATGTATCTTTATACAATAATTGCCAATAAATAAATAAATTGCTAGTCTAGAAAATGTAAAGAAAGGAATTTTGGATTTCTTTACTGTGGGACAACCATTAATTTCACAAGTTGCCTAATGAGATTGATCTGTTTGAGCGATATTTCAGTTTCTTCCTCAACACATTGCATGTTATCTGATTTTTGAGTGAAGTTGCTGACTTGCACTGCCTTCACTTCTCATTTCAAATAGTTCCCTACACACTTCCTAGGGTTTCCAGGATGTTAATGTTCCAGTAATTGTTAAAGGTGCCATAGAACGTCTTTTTAAAAGATGTAATATAAGTCTAAGGTGTCCCCTGAATGTGTCTGTGAAGTTTCAGCTCAAAATACCCCATAGATTTTTTTTTTATTCAGTTTTTTAACTGGCTATTTTGGGGCATCATTAACTATGCGCTGATTCAGGCTGTGCGGCCCCTTTAAATCTTGTGCTCCCTGCCCACGGTGCTCGCGTTTGCCTTAAACAGCTATAAACAAAGTTCACACAGCTAATATAACGCTCAAAATGGATCTTTACAAAGTGTTCGTCATGCAGCATGTCTTATCGCGTAAGTATGGTATTTATTTGGATGTTTATATTTGATTCTGAATGAGTTTGATAGTAGCCTATGCTGCAGCTAATGGGGCTAAAGCTAACATTACACACTGTTGGAGAGATTTATAAAGAATGAAGTCGTGTTTATGAATTATACAGACTGCAAGTGTTTAAAAAATGAATATAACGACAGCTCTTGTCTCCGTGAATACAGTAAGAAACGATGGTAACTTTAATCACATTTAACAGTATATTAGCAACATGCTAACGAAACATTAAGAAAGACAATTTACAAATATCACTAAAAATATCATGATATCATGGATCATGTCAGTTATTATTGCTGCATCTGCCATTTTCTGCTATTGTTCTTGCTTGCTTACCTAGTCTGATGATTCAGCTGTGCACAGATCCAGACGTTAATACTGGCTGCCCTTGTCTAATGCCTTGATCATGGGCTGGTATATGCAAATTTGGGGGCGTACATATTAATGATCCTGACTGTTACGTAACAGTCGGTGTTATGTTGAGATTCGCCTGTTCTTAAACAAATGAGATTTATATAAGAAGGAGGAAACAATGGAGTTTGAGACTCACTGTATGTCATTTCCATGTACTGAACTCTTGTTATTTAACTATGACAAGGTAAATTCAATTTTCATGGCACCTTTAAAAGTCTACTTATATGTGTGATTATAAATGATTATGAAATATATAAAAAAATACAGTATAAAACACAATCTGTGCCATGTGATACATATGCAAACTTTATAAAATGTTTTGAAATATTTCAGTATTCAGTATTGCGCTCGTTCATGTTGCTTGTCCTCAATCTGGCAACTCTCATGATGAGCGTCGAGTCTGAGGAGGAGGAGGGGGGAAAACAAATCTCCAATATTTTGAATTTGGACTGCAGTACCAATTACAACCGCTAGCTGCCAATATTACACGCACCTTTAATGAATTATATATGTCTATAAAATTCTATCATATCCTCAGTAGCATTTGTTGAAAATGTCTTCATCACTGACAATTATCATTTGTACTGATCTATGGACAGTTTTTGCACACACACACACAAATTCAGTAACAGCACCAAACACATGATAACTTTACAAGATACTGATTTAATTCATCATATTAAATCAAGACAATAACACAAGATTTAGTTCTGTGAGTTTATTATGTCACTGAATATTTATGGCGTTATTTTACTGTCAATTGTCGAGAGCACATTATTGTGACGCGAGAGCATATCAATGTAATGCGCGAGCGCAAATCTGTCCGCTCGCGCGCGGATTTCCTCTGCTCTCGCGCAAATCTGTCCGCTCGCGCGCGGATTTCCTTTGCTCTCGCGCAAATCTGGACGCGCGCGCTCAAATATACAGTGCTCTCTTATGAACTGCCTCTCCTCTCGCTCAGATATTGCGTGTGCACGCTCAAACTGTTTCCTGCGTGCTCAAACGTGTCCTGCGCGCTCAAACTGCACATGTGCTTTTGGATTAAATGCTGTCAAAAGTTATAAACCAATCAGAAGAGACGACTGATCCATGAAAATGCTACATGGAATCTTATTGGCTGAGAGTGAACTGCGCCTGGAATTCTTTCGACAAAGATATGTATTTTATTTATTCACAATTTAATAATATTTATCAAATGTAACCTAGTCTAACTGCATCACATTACAGGTCAAACCCCTATTTATCTAAACAAACAAACAAAAAATGTTTCTTAAAGTTATTGTGGTCATACGTTTTGTGTTGAAATTTAAAAAAAAAAAAATAGGTAACATTTTACAATAAGGTTTTTATTTGTTAACATTAGTTAATGTATTATCTAACATGAACTAACAATGTGCAATACATTACTGTAATTATTAATCTTTGTTAACGTTAAAAATACATCTGTTTGTTGGTTGTTTACTTCACAGTGCATTTAATAATGTTAACAAATACAACATTTGATTTTAATAACGTATTAGTAAATGTTGAAATTAACATTAACAAATATTAATAAATGCTGAAGAAGAGCAATTCATTATTAGTTAATGTTAACTAATGCAGTTAAATAATGTTAACGCAACCTTATTGTAAAGTATTACCAACAAATATCTTCTGATTTAAGACCGAACAAGATCAGGGTCAAATCGTCATTCCCTTAATACTTAATGTGGAGATCACATATACCACCATAGTCAATTTCTTTTGAGGTCTGGAATTAATGATTCTGATACATCAAATACATTCTGATACATCAAATACATTTAACAGTCACTGGTCACCACCTACTGGCAGAACAGTGTAACAACATTAGTTTCAACATTCATTTAGCTACTTATTTTAATTGCTGAAATCAGTGTATATTCAGACTATAAATTGTTATTGCAATACTTGCATTATTATTTAATGTTTGCAACACAGATGTAGCAATAGTGTGTTGTTGAAAACACTTTGTGAAGCTGTTTAAAACATATAGCTTACATGACCACTGCTTTCAGCAGCAATGCAAAAGCAGGTTTAAATATTCTAGTATGATTGTAATTTCAAAAGGTTTAATAGACATAACCGAATCGTTGTCATTTAGGAATAAGATCGCGTTCTTTTGCTTAATCGTGCATACACAAGAGCTTAGGTATTTTTGTATGTCATGTTTTATACCAGACCTCAAAAGAAATTGACTATGGTGGTATGTGATCTCCACATTAAGTATTAAGGGAATGACGATTTGACCCTGATCTTGTTCGGTCTTAAATCAGAAGATGCACTGTGAAGTAAACAACCAACAAACAGATGTATTTTTAACGTTAACAAAGATTAATAATTACAGTAATGTATTGCACATTGTTAGTTCATGTTAGATAATACATTAACTAATGTTAACAAATAAAAACCTTATTGTAAAATGTTACCTTTTTTTTTTTTTTAATTTCAACACAAAACGTATGACCACAATAACTTTAAGAAACATTTTTTGTTTGTTTGTTTAGATAAATAGGGGTTTGACCTGTAATGTGATGCAGTTAGACTAGGTTACATTTGATAAATATTATTAAATTGTAAAGAAATAAAATATATATCTTTGTCGAAAGAATTCCAGGCGCAGTTCACTCTCAGCCAATAAGATTCCACGTAGCATTTTCATGGATCAGTCGTCTCTTCTGATTGGTTTATAACTTTTGACAGCATTTAATCCAAAAGCACATGTGCAGTTTGAGCGCGCAGGACACGTTTGAGCACGCAGGAAACAGTTTGAGCATGCACACGCAATATCTGAGCGAGAGGAGAGGCAGTTCATAAGAGAGCACTGTATATTTGAGCGCGCGCGTCCAGATTTGCGCGAGAGCAAAGGAAATCCGCGCGCGAGCGGACAGATTTGCGCGAGAGCAGAGGAAATCCATTACGCATTACATTGATATGCTCTCGCGTCACAATAATGTGCTCTCGACAATTGACAGTAAAATAACGCCATATGCCATATGCCAGATGTTCTCTTTAAATAATGTACTGTTTTACTGAGTTCTCCATTATTTTGTTTATGTATTTGATTTCAAATCTACTCATCTGATGTAAATAAGGTTTATAGCAGGTGTAAACAGTGAATAACAAGCATTAATCTGAAGGGTGGGGTGGGGTGCTATAAACCATTAATACTCATTTAATGAGAGAGAATAAACACCCTATCCTCCTTTTGTCAATAACTGTGTCACACCCCCACTACCCTGCAGGGGGCGCAACGCCGATGAGTGCGATCGCTGACAAACTGTGAGCTCGAGAGAGAAATCTGGCCTTTAAATAGGAGTCCTCAGCTGACGTCATGCAGATTCCAAACATTCTTTGCTTGTTATGACGCGGTGCGTTACTCTCACTGTGACGTCATTCAGAAGCCTCTGGCAGCGTGTTCTTATATTGAGTGTTTCTCCTCGCTGGAGTGTGTACGAGTTTCATGGTAGGAATTTGCCTCAGACCGCAAATAATTACTAGCGCCCCCTGCAGGGTTGTGGTGGGCGGCTGCAGGGGGCTCGATAGTGCCGCAGATGGTGATGTGGTGTAGTGTGTTGTGTGGTGGGGGGTGTGACACAGTGATTGACAAAAGAAGGATGGGGTGCTTATTCTCTCTAATTAAATGAGTATTAATGGTTTATAGCACCCCACCCCACCCCACCCTTCAGATTAATGCTTGTTAATCACTGTTTACACCTGCTATAAACCTTATTTACACCAGATGAGTAGATCTGAAATCAAATACATATACAAAATAATAAAAAAAAGGATGAACTTCCTTAAAATTATTATGGCATAGTAAAACAATCACAAGTTTACAAAGTGCATTAATATCTGATGACATAATAAACTTGAAGAACTGAAACCAAATGATTGTTGTGTCGTTGTCTTGTTTTAAACATTGAGTATGATGAAATAAATCATACATAAACTGAATTGTCTGATGAAATGAGCATGAGTTTAGTGCTCTTACTGAATTT
Organism: Megalobrama amblycephala; assembly: GCF_018812025.1. Classification (NCBI taxonomy): domain Eukaryota; kingdom Metazoa; phylum Chordata; class Actinopteri; order Cypriniformes; family Xenocyprididae; genus Megalobrama; species Megalobrama amblycephala. The sequence goes on along the minus strand of NC_063063.1, from coordinate 2,367,807 downwards.
TAGATGTGTTTGTGTTCATTCATTAACACACCCCAATTTCACTTTTAGAAAAATGGTTCAGACTCTCAAAAACAGATGCAACTTTTGATTTGAATAATGCATTAGTAAATGTTAAAATAAACATTATCTAAGATTAATAAATGCTTTAGAAGTATTTTTTTATTATTGTTAGTTCATGTTACCTAATGTAGTTAACTAATATTAACAAATGGAACCTTATTGTAAAGTGTTATTTATTTACATAGTTTCAAAGCAATTCAATTTAATCTGTAAATAAGACAATAAAGTATCATTATACAGCTCAGTTTATTTCAGTGTTGTTTGAGTTCAGTTCAATAACTGTAAAATGTTGTAAAGTTCATCAAAATAATTATATTATTTTATATATTAATATATAAATATTAATTTCAGCTTTAAGCAGCTCGACAGAAAATAAGTGTCATTATTCAGCTCAGTTCGGTTCAATTCAATTTTTTTTCCCTCAGTCAATGCATTAAATCGATAACATTACTGAATATTAATTATCTTTTGGTGTCTTTTGGAATGTTTAACCCTGTATTATTCATATGTTTTAAACAATGTAAGTTCATTTGTAAAAAAAATAATAATAATAATAATAAATAAAAAATACAATAACATGATAACAGAATAAAATTGAGTAGCCTATAATCTCATTATTTTAAAGTTTTATTATGAAGTATTTTGTATCCTTTTATATATGTAATAATAACAACAGTCAGACTGTAAACACATTTTCTGACAACCTGGGGGGTATTCCAGAAAGCAGGTTATGTGACATACCTGGGTATGTTTAAGAGTAAGTAAGCGGATAACCTCAACTTTCGGTTCCAAAAACGGAGGTAACTTTTAGGGTATGTAAGTAACCATAGCAACTTGCTCTCTGAACATAACCTGCTCCGGAGCAGGTTATGTTCAAGGGTTAGTTAGCTTAAGAGGAATTTAGATGTGTGTTATATTATCAATATGGTTATATTAATGTATCTAAATTTGTTATATAGTTACAGTTATATACACAATGTTATATTATACAATATATAAATGTTTATTCAATTCTAATATATGAATTTTATTGTCATAGCACACATGGATCTACTTCTTAATCTTTATAACAGGACATTTTCTATGCTATAATTTCTATAATAAAATACATATCATATATGTGATATTTTATTAAATAATTAGCATCAAACAAACAATATTAAGATTAAAAATTATTGCACAACCACCCAATAGGTGGTGATGTGCACCAAGTAGGTTATGTAAATCGCCATTAAACAAAAGAAGAAGAATGAAGTAGAATGCTTTCAGGGGGCCCCCGGCCCTACTATAGGAACTTTAAAGGGAAATGGGTGCATGGGAGCCTACTTTTAGAAGGCCCTCTTAGGCCCTCCTATTATGGTCCTGGCTTCTGGCTACCAGGGGGCCATAGGGAGGATGGGGGCTTTGGGGGCTTTTAGAGGGCCCTCTGATTATGAGGGCCCTACTAGGAGGCCCTAGGCTAGGGAGGAGGGTGTAGTGTACCTTTAGAGGGCCATCTGATTACAAGGGCCCCTACCATGGGGCCCCTGGCTTCTGGGGGGAGGGGAGGGGGCGTGTTAACAGCCTTACAGAAGGCCCTCTGACTAGGGAGCGGTGGCATGGTGGGATGGAGGCGGTTAACCTGCCCGCTGAGTGGCCCCCAGACCAGTGTAGCAGTGTAAGAGTTTGACCAGTGTAATCACTCCCAGGGCTGTAGTGGAGGCTAAACGCAAGTAAACACGGTTTACCCACCTCTGAAATTTCAGAATTAGAGTTTACCCACTTCTCAATTGATCTAAATGCACATCATAGTATAGTTTATGCACAAAATGTGATCACAGAATTCTTATTTTACCACTACACCCCTGATCACTCCGTTCTGTACGGGGATATGGTACACAGGTGGATTCTGGCATGGTTCAGCTGGACACGGTACACATGTAGTGTGATCACTAACCGTGCCCCAACATGGCTCTCACTGTACGTTCACACCAGGAGAGACCAAAGCGAACACGTCGCCAAGGTCGTTGAAGAAGCTTCGTTGTTGAATTTGCTTTATTCACTTTGTTCGCTCATTGGAATGTTTGATTTAGCCTGTTACCGTGGGGCGTTGGTAAATCTATATATTAGAATTGGTTTTCACCGAACCGCGTCATAACTCATTACATAAGGTTAACTGACTTTTAACTTCTCTTTTTCGCTCTGGCCCGCCCAATTCGCTTCGCTGCCAGTGAATTTGCTTTGTTCGGCCAATTCGCCGAGAAATAATGACTTTCGTCGCTCTGGTCTCTTCTGATGTGAATGTACGTGACATCAATAATGACACTACAAATAATAAATATTGAATTAATTTGAGAAAGTTGGTGTTAATAACAGTTTTTTTCACATTGGACTCCTTGCAATGCGTAAATCATGGGGAGAGACCTATCTTTTCCATGGTAATAACCAGGCTGCTGAATAGAAATGGGATGATCAGGGGCGGAGCCAGACATTGTAAACATTCGGGGCTTAGACAAAATCTATATTTGTCCAAAGACAATTTAATTTTCTATTAACAGCTTTACTGACATGAAAGGAGCTTTTGTTGACTTATTCTTGTTCAGAAAATGTACATTATTTGACACTGTAATTTGTAAAACTTTGTTGGATGTACCAGCTGTAGGGGGGTCCGGGGGCATGCCCCCCCGGAAGAAAATTTTGAAAATTTTAAGGTTAAATGCATCAATCTGGTGCTCTCTGGAAACTCAAAATTAAGAGCTTCAACCCATGTACAGTGTGCAAATTGAACAAAGAAACAGCATTGACTTGTACCTGGACATTAAAAAGGGTTCAAACATCTTTTTACAATACTTTTGTACGATTTATTTTTAAAAGATAAATCCTTGAGCTTTTATTTTGATCACCAGATCACCAGCCGATCGCGTGCGCAGATGTGCGCACTTCTCTTTAAAACACGCAGCACTACGGAGCCCCTAAAGGGACAAGGCGGTAGAAAAAAAATGGGAAGGAAGGAAATTTTACTTGGTGGTGGAAAAAAATTTGGGATGGGAGGAATTTTGTAAAAAAAAATCTTTTGCGTTCCCTCGCAAAGATGTTTTGCGTTCCCTCGCAAAGATTGCGTTCCCTCGCAAAGATTGCGTTCCCTCGCAAAGATGTTTTGCGTTCCCTCGCAAAGATGTTTTGCGTTCCCTCGCAAAGATTGCGTTCCCTCGCAAAGATGTTTTGCGTTCCCACGCAAAGATGTTTGCGTTCCCTCGCAAAGTTATAATCGTTCCCTTGCTGTGAGCTCGGACAAACACTTCCTCTTTAATGTCCCGCTGGCTGGCAGTAGTGTTTTAGTTAGTAACATACCTTAATAATGCACACAAATAATGCGCGGCTCATAGAGTTTGAACTTGTTGGACTCAAAAATGAATGCAGTCAGTGCTTATGTCAAGCAGTTCGGTTGGTAATATATTCACAGATTCGAGCTTCCCGGATTAATAACTCGTGAGCTAAACGTTGTTAAAACACAAATGCAGCTACTTCCAATCATAGTAACCTAGACAACAAGCTACAACAACCCAATTTTCCTCAAATGTGTTTTATAATAAATTGGTCTCTATGAGCAGGCGGCGGAGATACACGCCTAAAGGGACCGTCTGAAAAGTGCAAAACCCGAAACCCTTTTGCTCATTTTATATTACGAAAAATACTCAATAACTTCACTGTAACACACTGTACTGGCACCAAATTCAGTTCATACATCACTGCTCTACTGCTGGTTATAGGTACTACAACACTTAGTTTGGCAAGTAGCACTTAAAGGCCTTCTTTACACAAATGATGTTGGTACACAGGTTACATACAACAGCTTTTGCATGATAATGGCTTACTGGATTTGATGGCATTACAATTTATTTAATATTTTTACTAATAACAGTGAAGTTATTATTATATTATTTTATTTAATAATTAATAATCATAAACGTTATGCATTTTTTTTATCAAACAAAGTGTTGGGTTTTGCACTTTTCAGACGGTCCCTTCAGGCGTGTCTCTCCGCCGCCTGCTCATAGAGACCAATTTATTATAAAACACATTTGAGGAAAGTTGGGTTGTTGTAGCTTGTTGTCTAGGTTACTATGATTGGAAGTAGCTTCATTTGTGTTTATAACAACGTTTAGCTCACGAGTTACTAATCCGGGAAGCTCGAATCTGTGAATATATTGCCAACTGAACTGCTTGACTTAAGCACTGACTGCATTTCTTCATTTTTGAGTCCAACAAGTTCAAACTCTATGAGCCGCGCATTATTTGTGTGCATTATTAACGTATGTTACTAACTAAAACACTACTGCCAGCCAGCGGGACATTAAAGAGGAAGTGTTTGTCCGAGCTCACAGCAAGGGAACGATTATAACTTTGCGAGGGAACGCAAAACATCTTTGCGAGGGAACGCAAAACATCTTTGCGAGGGAACGCAAAAGATTTGAAAAAAAAAAAAAAAAAAAATCCTCCCATCCCAAATTTTTTTCCACCACCACGTAAAATTTCCTTCCTTCCCATTTTTTTTTCTACCACCATGTCCCTTTAGGGGCTCCGTACAGCACAGACAGAGTGTATATATAATTAATCGCTGTCTTTTGCTGTTTTATAAAGGCACAAAGCCATATCACGGTTTCGATTTTAGCTCGTTGTAAAACGTAGTATGTTTTAAATGTTCAGTTCATTATGAAACGGTGGCGGCAGTACAGGGTCATTAATGGGAAACACTGAATGAATGTATAGCTGATAAATGTGCTAAAGTTGTCATATCGGTTGTTATATAACAAAAACCCTTCCACTGGACCGAGAGAGAGTCTCGAGGCCTGCCGCTGCTCTGAGTGAGTGACAGGAGGCGTGGCTCTGTACAACTGCGGTGTACGTAAACGCGCTGTCGGAGAGAAGAGAGAGAAAGCACTGCCGGTGTATGGTCGGATACTGTATGCAGTATATGCAAAGCCAAAGCGCAATGAAATAAAGCAACTTATGATTTCGGGGGTTTACATAGGCTATTGTCCAGTGTCATATTTGCTCAGTACGCGTACGCCGCACTAGTTTGGACCAACAAGTGGCATGATGACGTAACAACTAGCTATCCCAGACAATGCTGGCGTTTTTTTTTTTTCAAACGCGAACGTTTTGCCCAGGGGCCCACACAACCCATAATCCGTCCCTGGCACTGGATACTGCTACATAAAAACATTTTTGTTTCAGTATGGTTAGAGGTTGAATTAAACACAATGAAGTACACAAAAAAAAGGAGATGTTTTTCTGTTCAGTCAGCTTATTTTCATACATGGAAAAAGAAGCATTGTTCTCTTTGTCCAGGAAATCAGATGACTGACCCTGATATTTCTTAATCCACCAGCTGTTTCTGCATTTTGACTTTTTGGATATTTGTATTATATTTACATATATTTGCAACTGTCTTACATCAAGAAATAAAACTTTTGATATGATTTTTGCCTGCATCCAATCTAAAAACTGATGGGGAAAAAAAGTTATTGGGGAAAAAGCACATATAAAAACAAAGGGAATACAAAAATTGAAATTTGTAAATAAAGGAATCTAAATGTTTCAATTATTTTTCATTTGTTCAGTCTTGTCAAATATAGAATGCTACAATGACACAAAGGCCCTTCAAGCTTTTGTGAGCTATTGATTTAAAATTGAATATTTGTGTTCACTGACAAAAGCAGATCTTTTATGTCACCTTGGACTTTCAGAAAAGTCTTTGTGGAGCTACACTAGCCTCCTGGAGAAAAAAAAAAAAAAAATTGAAAAATGATATTTTATTCATATGTTATGCAACATCAGGATTATTCAAAAAATAACAAGGCATGAATAGACATATAAGCAAAAACAATGGATTTCACCAATCAATTTTTAGGTTTCAAGATTTTCTTTAACCAAACATTGTTTAAAGATGATTCTCAACTATGTTATGAAAGATATAACAGAATGTTTTATAATGACTACTGACTATTTTACTTTATATGACGTGTAAAAAGGCCAAAAGCGGGTTTTCCCATTATACACAATGCATTGATACATTGTATCTAATTTGCATATTAATGTGCTCTTGGAGCAACATGTAATGAAAAAAGAAGCGTAATAATGGGAGTAATAATTGGCAACATTTTCATGAGAATATCTAAAAAATACTGATATATAATTTCTTTCCCTGTTCACTTGTTGTGTCTCCCAAAATGCCTGATTTACATGCTTTAATGGTCCCGTTCTTCGTGATCCCATGTTTCAAACTTTAGTTAGTGTGTAATGTTGTTGTTAGAGTATAAATAAAATCTGTAAAATTTTAAAGCTCAAAGTTCAATGCCAAGTGAGATATTTTATTTAACAGAAGTCGCCTACATCGAACGGCCAGTTTGGACTACATCCCTCTACTTCCTTCTTTAATGATGTCACTAAAACAGTTTTTTGACTAACCTCCGCCCACAGGAATACACAAGAGTTGCGTTTGTAGAGTGTGTTTGTCGCCATGTCGTCGAAACGCTGTTATTTTCATCCGTCCAATCACCGGGTCTGATTCCGGCTCAAATTGATAGGGTAAAATTAAAGACATGTTTACAATAACACTGAGCGCGTGCATCTCCACGTTATGGTAAGAGGCGTGACCTTTCCGGGCAAGGTTCGCTAAGCTGCTGTCGAATCACAACACAGGAACCGCTGACACAATCAGAACTTGTTACGTATTTCTGAAGGAGGGACTTCATAGAACAAGGAAGTCATCAGCCCGTTTTTATGACAGTGGAAACAGCGGTATACAGATAAGTAAATTATGTGAAAAATACTGTGTTTTTTTACACGCGAAACATGAACACATGTTATATTGCACACTATAAACACAATCAAAGCTTCAAAAAACCACGAAAAACGGGACCTTTAAATCACGGTGTCCACTACAGTGGATGTTTGAAATCGATGTTTCATAACAGAAAGTCATATTCTGAAACAATCAAGTCATATTTGAAACCCTATAACAATTTACTGAGGTGTTGATCTATGACAAACAATTTGAAAATAACTCAGATTTAAATTATAATTGCAAAATATTATCATACTTCCATAAGTGTCCTAGCGTTAGTCCTAGGAGCCTTAGCAGAAGTCACTCTCTGAAAAAATGTTGACTCTTAAAACAGCTTTACTATTGCTGTTGACTTCACTTAAAAGTGTAGGAGACCATCAGGCCTGCATATAAACTGCATATCTCATGTTATGACAAAATATTTTAGTGAGAACGATGATCGGTGGAATATTATGGCAGAAACTGCTGGATTCAGTGGTCGAACGGTCCATTGTCCAGTTTGAATAGGTCCAATGATAATATCTTACTGTACAATCGCAGCTGCACAGAGGTGTTGATGTTGTGTGAAGGCATCTTCAAATAATTATGAAAAAATACTACTGTATTTGAAGGATACAATGTGAAGAAAACGGTAAAGTTCCCTTTTTAAAATATTTTGTCAGTGATGTGTTGAGTCAGACAATTGCATTTACACTGCAATAAATAAGTAGTCCTTTCTGTTTCCACTAAAAATAGCCAATAAGCCCTAGAAGATATGAGGTTAAGAGGTTATGCATAGTAAAACTAGGCATTGTAAGCTTTATATATAGTGATATCGGGGAGGAGACGGGGCAGAGATGCAAGAATGCACAATCTTCCACTGATTGGGGTTTATGAAGGGATTTTTGCGCAGGTTTTGGCATATCTAGTTGTTGTGCATATGGACACTTTTAGGATGAAATCTATGGAAAGTTTTATAAATGAGGCCCCTGCTCTCTTTAACCAGAGCCACCTGGATGCCATCTGGACGCTGTGTTGGTGTGAATGACTCTCCTTCGTCTCTTTCCTGTCATTCCGAGAGCTGTAAATGCCCTGCAAAGTGAATGGCCTGTAAAACACTTAACCTCAACAGGCCAACACTTGGCAGACAGACAGACAGATAGGTCTCATGCGTCAGGCACCATCCACGAACTGAGACACCAAGGGGTCCCTCCCATCAGAAGTTAGCAGAAATAGTGACCACATAAACCTTTAAAGTAACTGGGTTCAACCCTGCTGAAAGACATTCTTGAAGAAACTCCATCACTGGGCAAACAAGGCAGTTAATTGGGTTCAGTTGATGTTGCTCACACCATGATACAAACATCTGCCATTTCAGGGCATACAACTTCCAAGTGGATGGACCTCTAAAATTCAGGATTGTCTCAGTAACCTCAGCCGAAAGACCAGAATCTATGAGCTGGTGCTCCTCAGGGGCCAGACTCAAAGTTTCCAGATCTCTGGCTGGGATAAAATATCGTCCCCTGAACTTGAGACAGAAGGTCTCTCCAGACTGGGACCTCCCAGGGAATGCTATCCTGGAGAGACACAAGGTCCGCCAACCAAACTTGGGCCAGCCAGAGCGGAGCCACTAGAAGGAGGTGAACTCTGCTCGGCTAACCCTTGCTAGAACTCCCGGGAACACATCTGCACCATGGCGTCCAGGTGTGAGGGTGAACCTTGTTTTTGTTTAATTAAATTTCATACTGCATTTCATATCCGCTGTCTCATCATCTCTCCTTCATCTTCAGCCATCCATGACAGTAATATTATGTTATCAGTAGTTGGACCCTAAACACATTTTCTGAAAAGTTACAACCATGCTCACTGGATCCTGCAACATAAAAAAAAGGATGTAAATGCCAAGGTTTGTAGTTGAAGAATACACAACGAAGATAGATGTTTATTGTTCAGTCAGTAATAGGGTTATTTTCATATGTGGAAAAAGATAACTTTCAACTTTGTATACCGGGCTATTTCTGCATTTTGACTTTACCTATTTTCTGGATATTTGTATTATATTTACATAAATTTGCAACTGTGTTACATCAAGCCAATGAAGCCATAAGAAAGAAAAACAACTGCTGATATGATGAATTTTTCCTGCATCCAATTTCTAAAAATGGCTAGAAAAAGGTTCAGACAAAAAACACATAGGGGAGAGTGGGGTGATTTGTGCCAGGGGGGAAGTAGTTCCACCCATTGTTTCTGGAAAACCATAGAAGAAATTGGTCATGTGACCACATAATTTTGAAAAGCCATCCATTTTACTCATCCTCCAAAGAAGAGAGACACATGGCATGAGAGGAAAACACATTTTAGCTAAAAAAATGTTTTTTCCCTTTCAAAGTAAAATTTCTATGATCAAGGTTTTTTGATTGTAGTGTCTGAACAATTATTGATAAGTTTGAAAACATTTCACACATGTTTTAGTGCTTTAGCAGGCTACACAATGAGTCTATACAGTTAGCATGATGTTAGCTCTTAACTGCTGGATCATGCTAGTTTTTCAAACTTGTGGGTCCGGGGTGATTTGTGCCAGAGGGCCTGGGTTAAGTTGTGCCAGTGGCACAATTCATCCCCACGTATGATTATTTTCAACATATTATTAATTTGTAATTGTACATTGTACTCTTACATTTAAGCAGTTAAACTATGTGACATTCTTGATTTTAGACCAAAAGCCATCATGCCACGCACTTATAAAACGCACTTTCTGAAGATGAAAAGCATGAAATGGTCAAATGTTGTGCAAAAGGCATGAAAACAACTAATATTGTGTGAAAACTGAATGGAGATTATCGAATTATCATAAGATTTGTGAGTGATTTAGAGCACAGCAGAACTCGGTCAGATAAAGGCTTATTAATGAAAGTTTCTGTCAAAAAAAATTAATTGTATTAAAAGGGCAGCTATAAAAAAAGCCAGTGTTTAGCAGCAAACAGGTATTTTCATCTTCAGAAAGATCTTTCTTCCTCCCCATTTTGCATGAAAACTGTGACTTGCTTAATAATGTGGAACAACCTCTAAGTAGGGTTTCCATAGACCTGGCAAATAATTTTGATTTAATTTTGAAAAACAATGGTGACAAAAATTTAATTTTGAAAAACAATGGTGACAATCAAAAAAAGTGCTTCATTGTTGCAGTGTATGATGGGAGCCACCAATCAAAATTTAAACTCAAAATAGTAAGTTATTACAGGGATGGTAATCTGAACTCAAAATAGTAAGCTTTTACAGACTTGAAAGTTCCAGTAACTTGAATTTAAAAAACTTAGTTGTCAGAACTTGAAAAACGTAGCTGACGGAACTTAATAATTGTAGTTCTTCAAAACTTAAAAAAATAAGTTGATATCTTCAACTCAAAAATTCTGTGCAGTCGGTTGCCTTGAAAATTTGAGTTGAACTAACTTTTTCTTTTTTACAGTGTACCAGTTATAAGACATGGATAAAAAAACAAACAAACATTTTCTCAGGAAAAACTAAAATCTGAATGTTTATTCTACTGAAGTCTTACTAATATGTCACTTGCATAATAATTTGTAACATGGCGTATTCTTATGTTATTCTTATAATTGACAGACAGCGTTCTATGTATGTCAACAGGCATCTATTGCCAAAGCCTTTTTGCCTGAAATGATTCACAAATATCATATATTGTGTATTTAAGTTTTTTGTGTTTTCCCAAAAACTACAAAATATGACTTAGCCTATTTCCAACAGTTTAATATGGTGACAATATCTAAATAAACCTTAAATGAGTAATTTTGTATTGAATTTGTCTTGATTTCATATAGCATTACAGTTCATAACATTAAAATGTTCTGTTTTACTTCAGAAATGACTGGCACAAATTACCCCTACGTATTCTCCCTAAAGGCACAACTTACCCCGCACCAGGGGCAAGTTGTGCCACGAGACCACTTTTTTTCCAAAAGCTATATTTCTGAAACAATTTATTTCAGATCCAAAGTGATTGTTCTCAGGCATGCACCACATCCTGAAATATATGTACATTCTTAAGTTGAAGGCATTACTGCCATGGCCTCACTTTAAAGTCACTTTGAGTAAAAACTGGCACAACTCACCCCACTTTCCCCTACACTCAAAAAAAAATGAAAAACATCTTTTCACTAATTATATCATCAGTATATGGGAAAGTGTGAAAGAGTACTATCATTTAGTATTCAGTAATCATTCTGTTTATAATAAGTTTCTAATAATCTTTTTCAACTAACTTGTTCACATTCTTTCTCATTTAAAAGTGTTTGCAGAGTATACGATCACTATCATTTGCCATGTGCTATTTCACGAGTTCACACTTACAAATAATCAGATAGTAAATAGTATGCGTAATAGTATGCGTAATAGTATGCGTATGTGGCATCCGCCTAGGTTGAACTGTGCTCCTCTTAATAATAGACTAGATGCGATATGCAGAGCCTCAGTTTCCTTTGGTGTGTGGCATAAAATAGACACCTAGTTTGCCTAGGTTCTGCTTCTCTGAACCTCCCTTTGGATGTCCTGAGTGTTGTTGGCCTCCTCTCCATTCTGAGAGTTGAATACGATATGTTGAAGCCTCCACTCTTCAGAGCTTAGTTGTAACCCTCCTCTCCTGCCATTTTTAAGCTCCTTGATTTTATCAAGTCACTGGTCAGAATTGAAGGCCTCTATATTGATATTTAGGCCTCTTTCTTCTCCTGAGCTCTTTTTTCAGACGCTGTTTTTGGCTGTTTTTGTTAAGGTCTGCACCCTTGAGTACTAACTCGGGTTCTTTCTCTTACTCCTAGGTTTTTGCCCCAATATGCAAACAGTGCATTTTGTTTACAGTGCGTGACTGAACAACAGAAAGTTATGGCTGTCCTTTTAATGACTTCCTGTATTCTTTTATAACATTTTTGCCTTTCAAATTGTGGTTACAGTACTCTGCAAAAGTGTCACGATATGGTTGCACAAATCGAATGACGCAGGAGATTAAGGAAAAGAACAGTCTTTAAAAATAAATCCAACAGGGAACTCAGGAGAACAACCGCATTTACACATAGACGACACCGAACAATGAACACAGTGAACACTGGGCTTAAATAACAAGGAGAACTAATGAGATAATTAACAGAACAGGTAAACGTTATCAATAATCAGACACACTGGGAAACTAGGTCAGATGACAGGCACAAGGAAAACAGAACCTAAACACAAGCAAGGAAAATGAAATCAAACAGAGCAGTGGTTCCCAAACTTTTTTGCTTGGAGTACCCCCTGAAGGGATTACCATCCTTCTGCGTACCCCCTCTCTTCCACTTCGACTGCAGTTACACCTTTACCATTAAGGGACAATATTTGCCCCTAAATTGATTTTCCAGTGCATATTTTTACCTTTATGAATAACTTTATAAAATAAATAATGTTATAAAATAAAAAAATAATATATAAAAATGTTCAATAGAGAAATATGCAATGATGGTAAAACTAAGTAAAACTTTTAAATATTAAACTAAAACCGCCAGTAGGTGGCAGCAAGTCACTGTTTTTATGAGTGAGTCATCGAGTCATTCATTCAGTAACGAAGCAAGTGGCTGTGAATGAATCATTGAATCATTGACTCTTATGATTCGTTCAAAGCCGCAGAATTGTTCGCGAAACAGAGACGTGTGTTGTAGTTCTGCTGTGGTTTCGTTAGAACTATTATTTCATTGCAAAATAGTAAATACAGACAGTACTGTGTTTAAAATGTACGTTTTTTTTTACCTGTTGTATAATAATGTCACGTTTGCATTCATGTGGATATTTGGGAACAATTGCGTTCTTGCTTATTATCATCATTAAATACAAGAACTCACACAAGGTATGTTTTTGTATCGGAGAAAGTTTGAGTCTTAAATCGAAATTAATCCATTATCTGTGTCTTTATTTGTTCTTCATGCGAGTAAAGTGCTAAATCCCTACTGTTACAAAGGTGCATTGTCGAGAACGACAGTAAGCGCGATTTAAGGCAGCAGATTCTGCACGCAATCTATCATATGCATGCTGCTTGTGTGGATACAGTCATTTTTTATTCCAAATGATGAGGTAATTTGATTAAATGTACTGGATTTGCGACATTTTGGCTCGGTTTTAATATTATTTTAAGATAGAATTAAATGAACTACTCAGCATTTGGTCGCGTACCCCTGTTGTCACCTCACGTACCCCCAGGGGTACGCGTACCCCAGTTTGGGAACCACTGAAACAGAGCATACACGTTACAAAATGAGTATACTCTGTCTGAATTTATAGATATTAATTATCATTATAAGATAGTAATTATCTCTGTTGCAATCCATGGAAAGATGACAAAATTTAAATTTATTAAATGTATGCCTAATAAAACCTGAGGAAAAATGTCATCAATATCTGTGAAATAAGTAAATTGATCCAATTTTACTTAAAAGAAGGATTGCAAAAACTAAAACACCCTTTGTTGAATTCAACAAACATGTAATATTCTAGTATGTATATGTATATACAGTTGTAAGAGTCGGGGGGTGAAAACTTTTGAATTTGAATATCGAGGTAAATTGTACTTATTTTTTCTTCCGGGAAACATGCAAGTATCTTCTGTTGGTTCCAATGGGCAGTACTAAATGAAAAGCAATGATATTTCAATAAAATAAGAAAAAATTGGACATCTTCATCTTGTTCAAAAGTTTTCACCCCCCGACTCTTAATGCATCGTGTTTCCTTCTGGAGCATCAGTGAATGTTTGAACCTTTTTTAATAGTTGTGTTTGAGTCCCTCAGTTGTCCTCAGTGTAATAAAATTGATCTGAAAATCATACAGTCACTGCTGGAAAGGGTTCAAATATGCAAAAGATGCTTGAAAACTGAAGAATCTGCAGGACCTGAAGGATTTTTCTGAAGAACAGAGCTCAGTTTAACTGCTCAGGACAAACAAGAGACTCATAAACAACCATCACAAAACATAAAAACAGTCGTGGATCATCAGGTAACCACACACAGTATTGAGAACCAATGGTTCACATACTTTTGAATGGGGGCATTTGAATAAATTCAGCTTTTTTGTTTTTTCTTGTGGACTACATGTAAACATCTTTTATGTAAAATATCTTACTCAGGACAGTACTAAACAAAAAATAACATGCATTTTGTATGATCTCTCTTATTTTGTTAAAATTTTGCACATTTTCACAGATTCTGCAAGTGGTTCACATTTTTCTTACAACTGTATGTGCTCTGACCCTTCTTGGCATTGAGTGTACAAGTTCATCTCAAATTGACAAATCTTTTCTGTTTAACGTGTGCTTGCGCGTGCCTCAAAAGACTTACAATGACTTAACAGCTACAAAAATACATAACAGCTACAAGTGTATGCACTACCTGCTTTATGCATGCACTATATAGGATAAATCACTAAACAGGATTTACCCCATTATACTTTACTGTCACGAATTGATAGGTGAAACAACAAACAGCCACCCACAAATAGTCTACAGGGAGTGCAGAATTATTAGGCAAGTTGATTTTCTGATCATATTTTTTTCCCAAGCACATTTTACCAATTCCAATCCACATCAATCTTAATAACTACTATTAATATTGTTTTTAATCATTTATAAGTGATATATAATTGTTCATGAAGGCTGGAAATGAAAAATGCCTTATATTCAGGTGTGCAGAATTATTAGGCAAGTTTTCTTTTACAGGCAAAATGAGCCAAAAAAGAGATTTAACTCAGACTGAAAAGTCAAAAATTATTAAATACTCATGAGAAGGACGCAATACTAATGCAATACTAGAAATTGCAAAGTTAAAGCATGACCAAGGGACAGCAAAATGCTCATTGGGTCAGCGGGGTCAGACAAAAACAGGTGGAAAAGAAAAGACACATGTTAACTGCAAAATAATTAAGAATTAAGTGTGAAACCATCAGGAACCCTTTAGTCTCCAGCGCCACCATTTTCCAGAACTGCAACCTACCTGGAGTCTCCAGAAGTGCAAGGTCTCAGGATCTCAGAGACTTAGGTTAGCTAAAGAATCCTAAAAAATGACCCGCACGTGATAAGAATCACAAGCTGAAGTGTTATAAAATACATGAAGACTGGGTTTTTATAGGCCTTATAAACAGACAGCTTGAGAGTGACTCCTGAAGGACCAGCACCACATCCTCTTGTACCACTGTTTGAAGAATTTATCTTCCAGAATCTGGCAGTAAGTTTTGGAAGATCATTTTTAGTCCATCTCTGCAAGACAGACATTTCAGGATAAGAGATGGACTAAAAGTGAACTCAAACACCTTACTGCCAGATTCTGGAAGATAAATTCTTCAAACAGTGGTAAAAGAGGATGTGGTGCTGGTCCTTCAGGAGTCACTCTCAAGCTGTCTGTTTATAAGGCCTATAAAAACCCAGTCTTCATGTATTTTATAACACTTCAGCTTGTGATTTTTATTAAGAGCAGGTCATTTTTTAGGATTCTTTAGCTAGCCTAAGTCTCTGAGATCCTGACACCTCACACTTCTGGAGACTCCAGGTAGGTTGCAGCTCTGGAAAATGGTGGCGCTGGAGACTAAAGGGTTCCTGATGGTTTCACACTTAATTCTTCACCTTAATTCTTAATTATTTTGCAGTTAACATGTGTCTTTTCTTTTCCACCTGTTTTTGTCTGACCCGCTGACCCAATGAGCATTTTGCTGTCCCTTGGTCATGCTTTAACTTTGCAATTTCTAGTATTGCATTAGTATTGCGTCCTTCTCATGAGTATTTAATAATTTTTGACTTTTCAGTCTGAGTTAAATCTCTTTTTTGGCTCATTTTGCCTGTAAAAGAAAACTTGCCTAATAATTCTGCACACCTGAATATAAGGCATTTTTCATTTCCAGCCTTCATGAACAATTATATATCACTTATAAATGATTAAAAACAATATTAATAGTAGTTATTAAGATTGATGTGGATTGGAATTGGTAAAATGTGCTTGGGAAAAAAATATGATCAGAAAATCAACTTGCCTAATAATTCTGCACTCCCTGTATAAACAAAGCATCAGGCTGTTTCTGAGTTTACAAGAACAACGGTTAAAGTTACTCAACAGGCTACAGAATAATACCAAAATTCCTCCGTTCAATTAGGCCTAAAACATTGAGAGTCACACAGACCTATAACAACCCAGCCACAACACATAATTGTGAATAACATGCCTTACCTTAACGCAGAATTGACCACAACTCCAGTGCCCCCACAACTTGATGCTCATGACAAGAATAGCATGTATAGTTATCTTTATTGAAGTCAATTAGGTTTAAATCGCCGTAATGCATGAATGAATGATATTTTTGCAATTTTACACATAATAATCCACGATGATCACATTACACGAAACTGAAATTGCATGTCAAATAACACATTGTAAATATTTTTTGAGACCCCCCAAAATTTCACAAATCATGTTTTCATGGGAGCCCATGTCTTATTAAGGGGAGCCGGGCTCCCCCTAGCTCCCTCATAGTTCGCACCTTCATAGTATTCATATCATAGTGATATTAATGATGTTGCCGTCTTCTTTTGTTAGTCATACCAAAGGATGAATGTGTGGGAGCAGGGAAGCCAGGGTAGTCGGCACAAGCGCCTTTCCATTATTGGAGAAACAACTGAAGAAGATCTTTGTGTCCTTTGGAAAGCCAGAACAGTGCATCTACACTGATGTGTTGAAGACACGGAAAACCCTTGAAGGCCAGTTTGTTTGTTTGTTTGTTTATTTTTTTACACCATGTTAGCATCAGGGCTATTTACATGGCAAACACAAGGTCAGTATCATAATCCGTAAAATTTAGATTATTATATAAACCTTTCAACTGGACATAAGATGGAAAATCTAAAATACTTTGGGGTGATACATTCTGAAATATTCCATGTAAACATATTTCTAAATAAAAGCATTTTCTAATAGTATCATAAAAATTACAATCCAACAGAATATGTTTAACAGTCAAAGGAAAGTCTTGAGTGACCCAGTCGGCACCTAATGAAGTCGACTTGGTCATGTCTTGATTTGAAGTTATGAAAGATACTTCTTTTTATACTGGGCTTTATTTCATACAGTTTATTATTTTTATTTTATCCATCCCATTCTTTCTGCCACTTGTTAGTGATGTACAGTCAAACCAAAAATTATTCAGACATTTTTTATATTTTTGATATATTTTTACTAGTTGGTGCAGGACACTATAGTTAATTTATGTGAATGAGGATAGCAAAATAAAGTAAACTGTGACATATTATACCCGAAGACCTGACCATGTTTTGACATAATTAAGATTTTTTTTTTTCTTTTTTTTCTGACACAGTTTAACTCATATTTTATTACCATTTTTTTAAACTATAGTGAATAAACTGCATGTATTAATGAATGAAAATGTTCAAGGTGTCTAAATAAATTTAGGTTTGACTGTATAAATTAATTAATGGTCTAAAATCAGAAGGTGGCATTTGCAAAGTGAGTTAATGTGCGTTGCAGTCCAGTGGCCAAGACATAAACAATCTGTATTTAAAGACTACAAGGTCAGGATGGCAGAGGATAATTCTGGTGTTTGGGAGGAGGGAGAAATACAAAATAGCACCTGCAAGGCCTGTAAAAACTGCACAACCTGTTGCTATCAACTCCTCACAAGGTACAACCTCCTGACCGATGCCTAAATCACATAATTGGATTGGCATACAAATTCCTGCTGACTCTGCCTGTGACACAGCTTGTGAGAGAAGTTTTTCCATCTTGAAATTCATCAAGAATCGCCTAAGGAGCACAAATTCCATGGCACACTTGGAGGCATTCATGCTGATGGCCACAGAGAAAGACATTCTCATGTCCCTTGACACTGACACTGTCATAGACCGAGTTGCTGAGAAAAGTGACCTGTTGAGGAGGCTTTTACTCCCCCAACATTAAATGCAGACACACAGAAAGACAGATGGCATAGACACAGAGAGAGAGAGAGCGAGAGAGAGAGCGAGAGAGGATTAAAACACTTTTATTTTTATCACAATTTATGCCTCATACATATTCACAATAATATAATAAAAAATAAAAACAATTAAATATTCAAGAACAACTGACCCTCAAAAACCACACACAATATATCTTTAAAACACCAAATATTACAAAAAAACATTTCATTATTCACAAGTTTGTAATAGGCAAATTCAATTTTGAGTCTTCCACCAACTAATTTCCTAAACATCATTTCCAAATCAGTGGTCCCAAGTTGTTCCCCTTTATTCTTTCTCGTTTTCCATATTGACAACTTTGCTGTTCCCAACAAATAATTTAACAAACATGTCATCCTTCTCATTGAATACCTATACTTAACACCCCCAATAAATAACCTATCAGAAAAATCTTCACCAAATTCTTTAAACAAATCCTTAAGAAAAATAAAAAACTCTTGTAGTCTTCCATATTTTAAAAATAAATGTTCTAAGTCTTCTTGTTCCCCACAGAATCTACATTCACTACCCACTGCTGGATTCAGATGCGCCACATGTCTGTCTGTAGCTATCGCCCCGTGAATAAGCCTCCACTGCAGATCTGCTGTCCTCTTCTCTATGGGAGGCTTATACAGGGCTCTCCACCTGTCTCTCACAAGGAAGTCTGGTCCCAACAAACCTGGCCACTTTGAAACCTTTATTCTCTTAAGAGAAACTTGATGTGTCACTTTTACTGAAGAATAGTAAATTGCTTTCTTTGATATTGATTCAAAACAGTCCAGCTGAGGTGTGTCAAAAGACAGAATTGAGTCCGTATTTTCTTCCACTCCCTCTTCAAGTACCACTGGAGACACTCTGATTTTTGGAAATTCCTCTTCTGTATCTTTTAAGTCCATTGACCAACTCCTTTCAATATACGCTCTGTTCACACTTGGTAAAACATTCCAGATCTCCTCTATCAGTTTAGAAACAAGACGTTCAGATTTCAATCCTGTCATTTCCTTAAGGATTTCAACCGGCTTCCATCCATCATCATTCAAAAGGATGTCTCATTTTCACAATACCATGACGCTTCAAAACTGAAGATACACTTACTGCCGACAAAAGCCTTGTTTGGATCATCGGATTAAAAAATAAAGGTTCTTCCATAGTCCATTGTCCTGTATCTTCACTACTTCGGTCCACTTTAAAAACTGTTTTCCAGGCCTGAAGCATTGACTTATAAAAGGGAGTGATCTCTGACAGGCTCACCTTCCCCAAGTCCATTATAAACAAATGTTTATCCAACCTGAGCCCACCTGCGTTCTTCAAAATAAATCTTGCAGTATGGGCCCAAGCTATGTCCTTTTGATATAAAAGTCTTTGTGCTGTTTGTATCCTGTAAGCCATCAACCGACTTCTCACATCCACCAGCCCTTGACCTCCTTCGTGAACAGGTAAATAAAGTGCTGCAGCATGGATCCAGTGTGCTCCACTCCAAAAAAAATTTACGATGATCCTTTGAATTTTACAAACCAACTCAACTGGAGGCTCCATAACTGTCATTTTATGCCACAATGTTGAAGCCACCAAGTTGTTAATGACCAAGACTCGCCCTCTGTATGACAATTGTGGTAATAGCCACTTCCATTTAGACAATCGGGCTGACACCTTCTCCAGCAATCCCTCCCAGTTCCTTCTCTGAAATTGCTCATTTCCCAAAAACACACCCAATGCTTTTATCCCCTCTCTACCCCAATGTAGACCACATGGTAGTTTTGGGAGTCCTACTTCTTCCCAATTACCCAATAATATATCCCTCACTTTTTCCCCAATTCACTCTGGCTGAGGATGCTTTTTCATATTTTCCAATAATTTTTGTTAAAACCTTCACATCATCTTGACTTTTTATAAACACGGTGACATCATCAGCATACGCTGATAAGGATACTTTAAATGCACTCTTTAAATCAGGAATTAAAATTCCAGTTAGTTCTTTTCTTAGCTGACACAAAAATGGTTCAATTACCAGACTTATATAACTGTCCAGAAAGTGGACAGCCTTGTCTTATACCCCTGGACATCCTTATAGGTGCACTCAATCCACCTCCAGCTTTGACCATTACAAAAGCATCAGAATACAACAACTTTATATAAGATATAAAATTTTCACCAAAACCAAATTCTTTTAAAACAGTGAAAAGATACTTATGATCAACTTGATCAAAAGCTTTCTCTTGATCAAGCGAAAGAACTCCTAAATCAAAACGATTACTTTGATTAAAATCAATCACATCACGCAATAAAAACAAATTGTCCATAATTGATCTATCAGGTATACAATAGGACTGGTCTCTATGAACTAATACATGTAGATATTTCTTAAGTCTGTTTGCTAGCACCTTTGAAAATATTTTGTAATCCGAGCAAAGCAACGACACTGGTCTCCAGTTTTTTAATAGTCCCAAGTCTCCTTTTTTAGGAATTAATGATAGAACTGCTCTGCAACAGCTCGTGGGTAATGTCTTTCTTTTAATGCAATCTATCATCAGTTCATTAAAATCTTGTCCAAGTAATTTCCAAAAAGCCTGATAAAACTCCACAGGTATACCATCCACTCCTGGGGATTTTCCAGTAGATAATTGTCCCATTGCATCTGTAAGCTCTTGCAAAGTTATCTGTTCATCCAGTGAGTTTCTTTGTTCATCTCTCAGCTGAGGCAAGTCACAAAGCAAGTCCACAATACTTTCAGAATCACAACTCTGAGCGCAATATAATTTAGAATAAAAATCTATTGTCATTTTTCTTATTTCAAGAGGGTCAGAAGTTATACTTCCATTAGGACATCTAATATGGCACAACTGTTTTTGTAAAACACTTTTCTTCTCCAAATTAAAAAAATATGCACTAGGAGCATCCATATCTTTGATTGAACAAATTCTTGATCTTATAAGTGCCCCTTTTACTTTTTCTTGCAAAAAAAAACTCCAAGTTCTTCTTTTTTCTTATTTAATCTTTCATTATTCACAGTTCCATTATTAATAAAAATGTCTTTCTCCAAGGACGCAATGTCTCTTTGTAAACTTTTAACTGTTGTTTTCATTAATGCAGTGGTATGTGAAGTATAGTTTTGACAGAAAATTCTAATATTAGCTTTACCTACATCCCACCATAAACTAAGATTTTCAAAAGTGTCTTTCTTAAGTTTCCAGTCATCCCAAAAAAACTGAAACTTTTCACAAAACCTGATGTCTTGTAACAATTTGACATTAAAATGCCAAAAATAACAAGGTTTAACCACTTTTTTTTTTTTTAAATTAAAATAAAAAATAATCATATGATGATCTGAAAAACCATTTGGCAAAATAGATACATTCATTACCTTATTATTCCAAATTTTCCCCAAATAAAATCTATCTAACCGAGCACCACTAACTTGATTACTAGATACCTTCAACCAAGTATATTGTCTAACTCCTATATTCCTACTTCTCCATAAATCTATTAAATCAAATTCATTTATAATTTTTAACAATTGCATACTTGATTGATTATGTGGTTCCTCTCCATTCCTATCAACTAAGAAATTTGTTGTGCAGTTCCAATCCCCCCCAATTATCATGCACACAGTATCATCAACATTTCTGAATAACTGATCTCAATTCCATAAAAAAAAAACCACTCGCTCAAGTCCATTATTAGGCGCATATACATTAATTAAGACAAATGTTATTCCTTCAATCTCTACTTTACTTAAAAGTGCTCTTCCTTTAACAATTTCATCTACTGATAAAATATTTACATTCAATTTTTTGGAAAAAAGAATAGCTACTCCAGCACTTGTATTTGTTCCATGGCTAAGAGCATATTTCCCTTCCCACCACATACCCCACTGAGTCTCATTATCATTATTTGTGTGCGTTTCTTGCAAAAAAACAATATCTACTTGCTTAACAAACTCTGAAATCATAGCTAATTTATTTCTATCTCTGCCCCCATTTATATTTAAGGAACCTAATTTTAGAAGTTCCATAGAAAGATGGAAAAAGAGGGAAAAAAAAAAAAAAAAAAAAAAAATGTAAACAGATACATGAAATAAAGTATGAAATTCACCCTGTGCATTTGAGCGTTCTATTTTTGTAAAGCTCTTTTTTCTCTCCGTAATTTAGCTATAATCTTCTTCAACCTGAACCTCTTCTTTTTACACAGGGCTTCAAAGCCAACAACTTTCTGCATTGACACCACTGACCATATAAACTTGTCTATATCCGGGAAAAAATCTGTCACCTGAACAGTTTTTCCAAACATCAAATCCAAAAACTCATTAATCTCTTGCACAGAGTAGGTTTCATCTATGTTCTGTGACCCAAACTGTCAAATGTCAGATAACTCAGACAATGTATCGTCTTCCTCATGGTTTTCAACATCATTTGAGCTTTCATTATTTTCAATAGGCCTACTAAACACTTCAACAATCAGCACTTTCACTTACTTTCTTTACCACTATTCCTGCACCGTGTTCCAAGACCTCACGTTCCTCTGCCACATTCACCACTTTATCTTCCTTATTTTGTCTTAGTTCAACATGTATCACATGATTCATCATTCTGAGCAATACTCTCCTCTTGAAACTGAAAAGTTGTACTATTTACCTTAACAACAGGTAACGTTATGCCACTAGGCCCTGCGGCCTCCTCATTTGCCTGTGCTCTGTGTGGGCATTCCAACTTTTTATGCACAATATCCCCACACTCAAAACACTTCAAACTTCCCGTGTTAACATAAATCATGTACGACTTTCCTTCATGTACCACTCTGAAAGACACATCCAATTCCGGTACATTCAGAAACATAAATACCTGTCTCCGAAAAGACAACACATGTTTCAGTGCTTCATGTTTACATCCCAACGGGATCATTTTAATCGCACTAGCACATTTACCATACTGAGCTAATGCCCGCTCAATGTCCTCATTCCCAATAAATGGGGGTACATTCGATATAAAAACTTTTGTCGTAGGTGTAACAAGTGGTGAAACAACAACAAAATCGCCACTTACCACAATTCCGTTGCTAACCAAGCGGCTCACTAGTCTCTCCTCTTTAACAAAAATCACTACCGCTTTGTTCATCCTGGAGGCCGAAGAAATGTTGTCGTATCCAACCTCTTCTCCGACCGCCAGCAGCACATCCTCCACTGACACACCCTGAGCAGGTACACAGCGGACTCCATGACGCCGTGAAACAGGTGGCTCTCCCCCCGTTACAAGGGACGCCATCCTGACGTTTCAGCGAACACCACCAAAACGTGATGTTAATGTCACAAATCAGCTTTACAAAAATATGTCTCAATTTCACTTTTTTCCTTAATTCAAATAAATAAGAAAGAGAAAATCAGACTTCCCAACACCTCTCCGTGAGCACCCTCACCCCAAAAACTCCCCGCATGCAGAGAGAGAGAGAGAGAGAGCGAGGGAGAGAGACATAAGAATACTCAAATTGTACAAACCCGATTCCAAAGAAGTTGGGACACTGTACAAATTGTGAATAAAAACAGAATGCAATGATGTGGAAGTTTCAAAGTTCAATATTTTATTCAGAATACAACATAGATGACATATCAAATGTTTAAACTGAGAAAATGTATAATTTTAAGGGAAAAATAAGTTGATTTTAAATTTCATGGCATTAACAAATCTCAAAAAAGTTGGGACAAGGCCATGTTTACCACTGTGTGGCATCCCCTCTTCTTTTTATAACAGTCTGCAAACGTCTGGGGACAGAGGAGACAAGTTGCTCAAGTTTAGGAATAGGAATGTTGTCCCATTCTTGTCTAATACAGGCTTCTAGTTGCTCAACTGTCTTAGGTCTTCTTTGTCGCATCTTCCTCTTTATGATGCACCAAATGTTTTCTATGGGTGAAAGATCTGGACTGCAGGCTGGCCATTTCAGTACCCGGATCCTTCTTCTATGCAGCCATGATGTTGTAATTGATGCAGTATGTGGTCTGGCATTGTCATGTTGGAAAATGCAAGGTCTTCCCTGAAAGAGACGACGTCTGGATGGGAGCATATGTTGTTCTAGAACTTGGATATACCTTTCAGCACTGATGGTGCCTTTCCAGATGTATAAGCTGCCCATGCCACACACACTCATGCAACCCCATACCATCAGAGATGCAGGCTTCTGAACCGAGCGCTGATAATAACTTGGGTTGTCCTTGTCCTCTTTAGTCCGGATGACATGGCGTCCCAGTTTTCCAAAAAGAACTTCAAATTTTGATTCGTCTGACCACAGAACAGTTTTCCACTTTGCCACAGTCCATTTTAAATGAGCCTTGGCCCAGAGAAAACGCCTGCGCTTCTGGATCATGTTTAGATATGGCTTCTTTTTTGACCTATAGAGTTTTAGCCGGCAACGGCGAATGGCACGGTGGATTGTGTTCACCGACAATGTTTTCTGGAAGAATTCCTGAGCCCATGTTGTGATTTCCATTACAGTAGCATTCCTGTATGTGATGCAGTGCCGTCTAAGGGCCCGAAGATCACGGGCATCCAGTATGGTTTTCCAGCCTTGACCCTTACGCACAGAGATTGTTCCAGATTCTCTGAATCTTTGGATGATATTATGCACTGTAGATGATAACTTTAAACTCTTTCCAATTTTTCTCTGAGAAACTGAGAAACTTTCTGATATTGCTCCACTATTTTTCGCCGCAGCATTGGGGGAATTGGTGATCCTCTGCCCATCTTGACTTCTGAGAGACACTGCCACTCTGAGAGGCTCTTTTTATACCCAATCATGTTGCCATTTGACCTAATAAGTTGCAAATTGGTCCTCCAGCTGTTCCTTATATGTACATTTAACTTTTCCGGCCTCTTATTGCTACCTGTCCCAACTTTTTTGGAATGTGTAGCTCTCATGAAATCCAAAATGAGCCAATATTTGGCATGACATTTCAAAATGTCTCACTTTCAACATTTGATATGTTATCTATATTCTATTGTGAATAAAATATAAGTTTATGAGATTTGTAAATTATTGCATTCCTATTTATCCTTTTTGTCCCAACTTTTTTGGAATCGGGTTTGTAGAATAGTTCTGTTGTTTCAGGTTTCTAGATTCTAGGTTTATGTTTATCATTATATGTCAAATTATACATTTTTGCGTTCTGCTATTTTTATGTAGATTTCAAGTATTTTAGTTAATGCAATAACAAATTTATTTCAATCACCATGGGTTTTGTGATGTTATTTGTCATTAATGTGATACATTGACTGCTGTAATACAGTGAGATAGTAGTGGCTGTTTGTAGTTGTCGTGAGGCCTACCTGGGGGAAAATCCAGGGCGTTTTTTTCTTTCAGTCCATCCCTGCTTATTTGTGCTGTAATATTTCCTTATTATTCTGAGGACAGGTACAACAAAGATCTTTTTCACACCAACATTTTTGCATGCTAATATTCATATTCATATAGAGACATTTGAGTTTATATTCAAATTCTAAAATCAGTGATGTACCTGATATCATTCCATATAAAATAGATAGAGATCATTAGTTAATAGAGGACAGACGATATCAGAAACAGCTGTGAACATACGGCAAGGTATACAAGGGTTTTTCAGATATTATTTGACTTCTTTAAAAATTTAACTTTTTATATGACCTCCATAGATTTATTGCTATGTTTTCTATATAATGAGTCATGATTGCATGTTTCCATATTTATTTTCTCTTCTATTCCTCTCCATTTTTAGAGCTAACTGAATCTCCTTTCATTACAATGGAGTATCTGAAGTATCTGATGCTGATATTTCTCATCAGTAAGTGTTTCTTAGTTTTCGTCAATATTTATAACAAGTCTGAAAGATTTTTATTAATTATTTATACATATTTTTAGAAATGAATGCAAAAAAAAATAAATAATAATAATTGTATTCCCTACAATGGCAATACAACAGCAGGTGTTTAAAAAGGACATCTAAGCACAAAGAAAATAACAATTTTAAATATTATTTAAAAAATAAATTTATTCTTAATAAATCAGATGATTTATTCTTACACATGACAGCCTAAAGTTTTTAAACTTCTAAACAGAGACACTGGAAGGAATTATTTTTAGAAGTTTTAAATGAAACTATAGTTTTTAATAAATGATTATTACATTTTATTATTACAAGAGAATGCTATTTCAGTCTTTCTACTTCAGAATTTCATGTTTAATTCAGTGAGTTACTTGCCATTTCTTTATAATTGTTTGTGAAATTGACTAGAAATTTCGGTAACACTTTAGTATAGGAAACACATATATTAACTATGACTTTTCCCTCAATAAACTCCTACTTTACTGCTTATTAATAGTTAGTAAGGTAGTTGTTAAGTTTAGGTATTGGGTATGACTAAGAATGTAGAATAAGTTCATGCAGAATAAGGCATTAATATGTGTTCAATAAGTACTAATAAATAGCCAATATTTTATTAATATGCATGCTAATAAGCAACTAGTTAAAAGACCCTAAAATAAAGTGTTGCCAAAATTTCAGAGTGAAAATTAATTCTAAATTTTTTTCAGTGCCTATAATAGGTCATCTGGTTGTACATCTTGGTTGTCTTCAAAGCATTATTGTTGTTGTTGCTGACAGTATGTGTTTCTAGTTGTCTAGTTGTACTACGGATGACTAACCATTTTAAAAAGCACAAAATTATATTAACAGTTATGAAGGCTATCAAGCAATTAGAAACAGTTGAAACAGTTATAATGAAGAGCATTGAAGTGTTTTGTATAGGTATGGTGAGCATTTTCTACTCATTGACTGAATAACATACAATTTTAAGGAAACATAGGTAGATCATTAATATTAATGTTTATAATACAGGGCTCAGGTACACTATGTAGGTGACTGGCAAATACTGCAGCTCTCTATCAGTCTACCTTTATTGCAGTAGTCCCCGAAATTATTTTACAGGCACCCAAAGCCCCCCAAAATAAATAAATGTGTTTCAGATGAGCATGAGATTGAAGCAAAGAAATATATATGTGCCAATATTTCTTGTAAGAATACATTTAAAAAAAAAAAAAATTGTATTCCCTACAGTGGCAATACAACAACAGGTGTTTAAAAAGGACATCTAACTAAGCATAAAGAAAATAACAATTTTAAATATTAAAAAAAAAAAAAAAAAAAAAAAATCTAATGATCTCAGATGATTTATTCTAACAATTATTATTATTTATAATTATTATCTTATTTATTCTTAGTGAAGTGAATAATTTATTTCCTTTTTTGGTAACACTTTATAATAACTGCACACTATTAATCATTAGTTAAGCATTGGTAAGTAGTTAATTCATCATTAATAAAGCATTGTCCCTACATTAATAGACATTAGTAATAAATACAGCTATAACTGCTTTATTTTTATTTATAGGCATATCTATAATGTGTTTAATAATTGTATTTTCATACTTTATTAATGATCAATTTATCATTTCTAAATTAAGTTTTACATTATTTACAAACCAGTTATTTTGGAGTTGTTTATTTAATGATTAAAAAAATATGTACATTTATACATCTTTTTATCTAGACATATATTAAATTACTCAGTGTGTTAATAAATGCTTTATTAGTATGTATTCCTACTGTATTTCGTAATTAATTCAGGTAGTTATAAAACATTTAGTAGCTGTCAGTTAACTATTTTTGTGAGCTCATCTAAAGTGAGGTCTATTTATGGCTTGTAAAGCTTTTACAAAGGAGATTTAAAGGCTCAGTTATCTTCTAAAAAGAAAAAGGAAGCAAACACAACACAGAGTGATACAGAACATGGAAATATTTATTTCAAGATGCAAAACATGAAACTGTACACTTGTACTCGATATAAAATAAAAATAAAAAACCTCTGCTATATCATATAAAAAAGGAACTTAATAAGCAATAAAATGAACAAAAAAGAACAAAATAAGCAAGAAATTGAATATAAAATATAAATATGTGTCAAGAAAATAAGCAAAAAAAAATCATTGCCAAATTTCACATAAAATCTTAGTGTGGCAAAAGATCAATTCTAGTTTTGTCAGTTCTACTTTTCAAACTGAAAACTCACAATTAGCTGAGAAACAAATATACTCAGCAAGTGAACAAACAATTTATGAAATGAACATTTTATGTAAATTCTTGCCATTTCAGTTTCTTACACTGGTTACAGTGACTGGATAGAACTGCTTGTACTTTCTTGAAATGTCATGAATCAATTTGCCAAATCATAATGGGTTTTTTTTTTGCCAGCCATTCATTCCACTGAATCACTGCAAGGTGCTCAGAAAGCAAACTCTCAGTTCGATTTTATTTGTTGTATTTTGGTACTCCTGTAATCCAGTGTTGGCACTGTTAAGTTTTCTGGAGGTGTACAGGAAGTTTTATTTTCTATGACATTGCAGAGGTTTATTTTCCATTTTATACGTTTCATTTTTTGCATCTTGAAATAAATATTTCTATGTTCTGTATCACTCTGTGTTGTGTTTCCTTTTTCTGTTTAGAAGATAACTGAGCCTTTAAATCTCCTTTGTAAAAGCTTTATGAGGCATAAAAAGTCCTTACTTTAGATGAGCTCACAAAAATAGTTACAACTACTATATGTTTTACAACTACCTGAATTAATCATGAATTACAATAGGAATGCGTGTTAATAAAGCATTTATTAACACACTGAGTAACAATTACTATATTCAGTTTACTTAATAGATGCTAAATCACAGAAATATAACATTTTGTAAATTACTTACTACACAAAAAATGTTTAAGTTGTAAATTCTGGCTAAAAGGGGTGACACTATGTCAATAGTCCACTTTAGACATTCTGCTAACTATAAGTAACTTTGCAAATCCATGTCAACTAACATGTTCCATACTTTTGAATGAGTCTCAACAATAAAAATATTTTAAAAATCTGATAAATAATCTATTGCAATATTATTAACGTTGTTGTTGTTTAGATCTTAAAAATATAAAAGTGACATCAGATCATAACCAAACTGAACAAGCTCGGATCAAACATTTCTGTTCATGTTTGTTCTGCTTTAATTTTAATGTTTAGCATTTTGGTTACTTTTAAAACCTATTAACTAAGCAATCATGTCTAATTTCCACAACCTGGGAATACACAGCCCTGAGTATATGGAAAGGGCTATGTGACATCTAGTGGCTACAATATGGTATTACAGATTATTTTTTTAGTCCTTTGATAAAGAAAGAGTTTTTGTAGCTGGAAGGCAGAGTTTGCACTGTACAACCACTTTGTTTGGATTTTCTTCTTTGAAAACAAAATAGCAGCAAAATTTCCATGAATTGAAAGCGTTTTTCCCTAGCCTGGATGCCAGCCGAACTTAGCCCTGCCCACAATATTTTGAGGTCGGGGAGTTCGGTCTGGACTCGATCCGTAGAGGAGTAATTATGCCCGAACAGAAACTGTTCGGACCAATCACATTGTCAGGGCGATGACTGACAGATTATCACCAGAAACGTAATCAGCCACGTCATCAAAGAGCGCTTGGGGAGTTTGATTGACAAGCGATCTAACCAATCAGAACGCCGCATCTGCCATTTTGTCCGACAAAGCATTCAGGAGTTAGAAGATTAACCTCGGTGGAGTTAAACTTGAAAAATTGTGCATATTGACGTCTTTCTGCGTTTGAAAAAACATTCATTTTCATGTTCATTCATGTTTATTTGATGCTATAAATGGACTATAGGAAGAGATGATCGGTTCACGAGCCTCTGCAATCTGTCACGATCATGGTCACAACCCATTAAAGAGCCACAAAACGGTTTTTATTGTTTGAATTTTTTAAATAACTACACAGTTTGAAAGCTGGGACTTTGTTTAATATCATAAGTGACCTGCTCTGTCTCGTCTGTCGATGTGTTGTCAGTTTCCTCTTTGCTCCGCGATGTATTTTCCACTCTGTGTGGCGTGACAGCGCCACGGCTTCTCGGACAAAGCAACAGTAACTAAGGGGGGCGGGTCTTTGCGAAAGGTCAATTAGTTTACAACAATGATGGCTGTTGTTGAAGAACTGAGATGTGTAGATTCCGCCATCGCGTCCGTTATAGAAGATATCGACAGTGCATTAATTTTAAAAAAGGAACAGAGGACCGCGATCAAGGCATTTGTCGATGGGAAAGATGTCTTTGCCGTCCTTCCTACGGGATTCGGCAAAAGTTTGATTTATCAGCTGGCCCCGATGGTCGCTAAGAAGAGTTCTGCTGACAACTATGCGTCGCTCAACATACGTCACTTACTCTGTAGCTCTGATTGGTTGTAGGTCTATCCAATTGAGGTCTTTCCTGGATCGGTTGAAATACGCCCCCATAATCAAAGCCCAATGGAGCAGTATCAGACTCATATTCGAACTAGAATTGAGTATGACCACGTCAGGCTAGTTTTTCCCCACAGGCAGCATCATTTCAACTAGCAGCAGTGATTCAATCTGCGTCTGAGGAGATCATAGACGGGTGTTATTTGCACATGCACCAGCAGGTGGCTCGCATGAGCCATCACTGGCAAAAGAACCAGGAAATACTGTATAATCAAGCAACGCTTAATATGGTGTTATTATGGCAAAATAATTATTTATTTAGTTTTAAATGAAACCATTGTAATCCTGATAGTATTCCCCCTTTTTTCAAAATGTTACTGTAATCTGATTACTATGTTTTTTTGACATAACTGTAACGAATTACAGTTACTGGATTTTTGTATCCTGATTATGTAACGGCGTTACATGTATTCCGTTACTCCCCAACCCTGGCTACAGACAGCAGGAATATTAGGCTGCTGTCCCTTTAAGACGTAATGCACAGATACAGTACACTGATACTGAACACATGCATGCGTTCTTGAGTATTTAAGTTCACTTAAGGCATAAGTTACTATGTTTGCAAGGATACTCACCAAGACGGGCATGTTGACATAATATTTGTGTGAATTTCTCCATTCTAGCACAAGATTTGAAAGACAACTCAATATTTGCGTGCTTTGGATGAGTGCACAAATCTTCTCACAGCACGCGCACCAGTTCATTTTCTCGTCTTGACCTCGAATGTTTAAATTGGCAAGGCTTAAATGAGTTTAGTTTAAACACAGATAGCAACGTGTGCTGTTCATGGCGTAAATGACTGCTAATATTCGAGCATACAGTACGGCACTCGCATTGAACAAAGTTTACAAAGAGTGACTGTTTTGTCCACGTTTTTTGATCATCGCTGTTGTTGTAATGTATTGTGAAAGCCATGCGTATCCATCGACAGAAACATACATTAGCCTAACTCTCTCTGTCTGTTTTATTTATTTTCAACAAATCTATATTATAGATGCATATGCGTCATCAGATATGAGATGAACCGCTGTGCAAGTGTGTGCCGAACACTTAACGACTTAAAGGTGCCCTCGAATGAAAAATTGAATTTATCTTGGCATAGTTGAATAACAAGAGTTCAGTACATGGAAATGACATACAGTGAGTCTCAAACTCCATTGTTTCCTCCTCCTTATATAAATCTCATTTGTTTAAAAGACCTCCGGAAGAACAGGCGAATCTCAACATAACACCGACTGTTACGTAGCAGTCGGGGTGTTCACCCCCAATATTTGCATATTCCAGCCCACGTTCCCAACATTATCATTATGAAAGGCATTAGACAAGGCAGTATTAACGTCTGGATCTGTGCACAGCTGAATCATCAGACTAGGTAAGCAAGCAAGAACAACAGCGAAAAATGGCAGATGGAGCAATAATAACTGACATGATCCATGATATTACATGATATTTTTAGTGATATTTGTAAATTGTCTTTCTAAATGTTTCGTTAGCATGTTGCTAATGTACTGTTAAATGTGGTTAAAGTTACCATCGTTACCATTCACGGAGACAAGAGAGCGTCGCTATTTTCATTTTTAAACACTTGCAGTCTGTATAATGCATAAACACAACTTCATTTTTTATAAATCTCTCCAACAGTGTGTAATGTTAGCTTTAGCGACGCAGCATAGCCTCAAACTCATTCACAATCAATGTAAACAATATAACAGTATACAATACTCACATAATCCGACGCATGCATGCCGCATGCATGACGAACACTTTGTAAAGATCCATTTTGAGGGTTATATTAGCTGTGTAAACTTTGTTAAGGCACTGTTTAAGGCAAGCACAAGCTTTGTGGGCGGAGAGCGCGCGATTTAAAGAGGCCACAGCATAAATCGGCGCGTTTATAATGATGCCCCAAAATAGGCAGTTAAAAAAATTAATTAAAAAAAATCTATGGGGTATTTTGAGCTGAAACTTCACAGACACATTCAGGGGACACCTTAGACTTATATTACATCTTTTAAAAACATGATCTAGGGCAACTTTAATCAAAATATATTTGTATATTATAATTTTTCTTGCTGAATACATTTATGAGTTAACAATTTAGCCACAGCTAGATTCAGGATGTGAAGTGATTATCAGCTTATTCATGCCCAATCAGTTAGATTATCTATCAACTGGAGTATCACCAGAATATAAAATACTGAAATGAGCAGATATTCTGCAACAGCTAGATTGTGAACCACAACGTATTGTTTCATCTTGAACATACTCACACTGTTTAACTTTTTAACTACTTCTCTCCTTTTACGTTTTAGATGACACAAGAAAAGCTGTAGAAGGTAATGTTTTTAAACTTTAAAGTATAAAAAATATCTCAGATTTGGTGAATTATGTACATCACTATTCCCTTCAGCACAGGGCTGTGGTGTTTCCTCACTGAGCACTGGTATTGTGGGAGGTGAGAATGCATCTGCAGGGAACTGGCCTTGGCATGTCAGTCTACACTTTTTTAACTATTACATCTGTGGAGGATCCCTCATCAGCCACGAATGGGTGCTCACTGCGGCTCACTGTGTTTCCTTCTTGTAAGAACACAAAATAGATTTGTAAATCAAGTAATGTGTGATTTAATGTGATAGTGTATTTGTTAGTGAGTGCATTAATTACAGAGCTAACATAATGAGAGTCTTTTCTTCCACATTCAGACCCTCAGCCAGATACTGGACTGTTTATCTGGGTAGACAGAGCCAAAACATTTCAGTCTCTAACCCAAACGAGGTGAGTCGAAGAGTCCGATCCATCATTATACATCCAGACTACGACTCGTATCAATTCACTAATGACATCGCTTTGCTGAGATTGAGTGTGCCAGTGAACTTTACCAGCTACATCAGCCCAATCTGCCTGGCTGCTAATGATAGTGTCTTTCACAACGGCACCACCTGCTGGTCCACTGGATGGAGAAGAACTGGCTTTGTAGGTAATGATCATCGGTTTGATGCATTGGACTACATGTAATCTGGATTATATAGTCAGATTAAAAAAATAAAAAAAGAAAGACTTGTTATTGTACAACATTTTATTTTAAACATTACTAGTAGATATATATTGGTAAAATGAGACACTTTATTTTACTTACACTTTTAATTAGGGCCCACATACTGTAACCTGACATTATACCTTAATGAAAAGCTTAGGATTTCTCTTACATTAGTCAAATAAAATAAATACAAATTTAAAAAAAGAAGAATTACTGTACTTTACTGTAAATAATACTGTAAATACTGTACTGTAAATACTTGGAAAAACAACAATGAACCTCTTCTGACAAAATGCCAGTACAAGCCCACTGACCAAACTGAACTAACTCCAGATTTACTTCAGACAATATTAGCATGGGTATATATATATATATATATATATATATATATATATATATATATATATACAGTACAGTCCAAAAGTTTGGAACCACTAAGATTTTTAATGTTTTTAAAAGAAGTTTCGTCTGCTTCACCAAGGCTACATTTATTTAATTAAAAATACAGTAAAAAACAGTAATATTGTGAAATATTATTACAATTTAAAATAACTTGTGTACTGTTTAAATATATTTGACAAAGTAATTTATTCCTTGTGATGCAAAGCTGAATTTTCAGCATCGTTACTCCAGTCTTCAGTGTCACATGATCCTTCAGAAATCATTCTAATATGCTGATTCTGCTGCTCAATAAACATTTATGATTATTTTCAATGTTGAAAACAGTTGTGTACTTTTTTTTTCAGGATTCCTTGATGAATAGAAAGTTCAAAAGAACAGCATTTATCTGAAATACAAAGCTTCTGTAGCATTATACACTACCGTTCAAAAGTTTGGGGTCAGTAAGAATTTTTTTTTTATTTTTATTTTTTTGAAAAGAAATTAAAGAAATGAATACTTTTATTCAGCAAGGATGCATTAAATCAATCAAAAGTGGCAGTAAAGACATTTATAATGTTACAAAAGATTAGATTTCAGATAAACACTGTTCTTTTGAACTTTCTATTCATCAAATAATCCTGAAAAAAAATATTGTACACAAATATTTTGTACAAGTTGTACACATTAAATGTTTCTTGAGCAGCAGATCAGCATATTAGAATGATTTCTGAAGGATCATGTGACACTGAAGACTGGAGTAATGATGCTGAAAATTCAGCTTTGCATCACAGGAATAAATTACTTTGTGAAATATATTCAAATAGAAAACAGTTATTTTAAATTGTAATAATATTTCACAATATTACTGTTTTTTACTGTATTTTTAATTAAATAAATGTAGCCTTGGTGAGCAGACGAAACTTCTTTTAAAAACATTAAAAATCTTAGTGGTTCCAAACTTTTGGACTGTACTGTATATATATATATATATAAATATGATCTTTATTTCATTTTTTTCTATGTTTGTAAAGCGCTTTGAGATGTTACCTTTCCCATCTAGTTGTAGCCAATATGCTATGCTATATAGAGGTTAAATATAGCCGTAATATTAGGGTGACCAGACGTCCCCGTTTTCCAGGGACAGTCCCAGTTTTTGGTGTTCTGTCCCCGACTGGAGCTGTCCCCGGAAATTTCCCCGTTAGCTCCTTCAAAACAACCCGCATATACATTGCAAAAAGACCTACTGTCTGCTGGAGAAATTGTGTAGTGATCATGTTCACCAACAGAGGGGGCTGACTTGGATCACGTGAGGCACTTTACGTTAATCAGTTTCTTGTGGATTAGCATGTTGGTTCTTTCTATCGCTACCAGGTTAAACTTGTATTGAAATGTGCCTAATAATGATCATATAACATTTTTTAATGAATGTTAGTACATAAATTCATAAAATTTTAATGAATTAAATATGTATTAAATTACAATTAAGTTTTGGTGTAATCTTAAATTTTGTAAGCGCCATGCAGTGACTAATTTGCAGCTAATAAAGACTGCAGTAAAACACATTCCACAAACAATGCAGTCCTACTGTACATTTACTAGTATAGTGTACTAGTAAATATAGTGTTATATACTAATATAGTGACTTGTGAATACATTTATTATTTTTTTATTACATTTATGTTTTCTTCATATGACAATTAGGCGCCGAGTCCAGTTCTGGAACTCTACAGGAAGTGAAGGTAAATGTGGTGGGGAATAAGGAGTGTGACTGCAGGTTTCAAGACATCCCATTTTTGGACATACCAATCACTCCGACAGTGATCTGTGCTGGAGGAGAGACAGGCACAGGAACATGTTTTGTAAGTTGCAATAGTTCCCACAACAATGTTGAATTCTTGATTGTGATTGATTGTGACACTTTTGAAAGGGGTTTTCTTTCTTTCACTCATAGCTGAAAGATGCTGAGATGTGACTGCCTCCATAACCTGCCAATAAACAAACAGTGCAAAGTTACGAGAAGATTTTATTAACCAAATGAATTATATTCATTATCTTTAGGAATAAAGTCATGCATTTTATGCAAGGAGTTAGGCATTTCAAACAGGCAAAAAGACAGATGTGCCACTCGTTTAGGTGTCTGAGATTGCTTCCTTATATGTCGTTTTGCATTAAATAAAATGATTTAAAGCACAGTTATGATTTTACAGATAAAATATAACATACACAAACCTGAAATTCTCAGAGGAAATGCACTAATTCTGCAACACTGAGAAGAGGGAACTACCATGGAGCCTGGATGAGAGAATTCAAACAGCCCGCGCTCACTCAGCTGTTGAGTTCCTTTCAGTCGATCACTCTCGATGTCTCGTTGGAGAAGACTGGCGAATTGGGATCTCACTTAGAGGGACCAATCTACTTTGAGTGTAAACTAAACAAGCCAGTGCACATTGGCATGCGATTATTGCATTCAGCTGCTCTGCCTCGCAGTGTGGGTATAAATGAGCAGCAGGTGTAAGCGCATATCAGCTTTTCGCTTTGGAGCCAAGCTGTTCATTTCTCTGAATGCTCTACAATCTATGGATTTGTGTTTTCTACATGTTGGCGAGACAGCATTTCAGTGGTGGCCACATTCTCCAGCTGACTTCAAACAAACAGCTGCTTTCACCGTTTCGGGAACAGTGGCGTTGCCCAAGTCAAATCCTGAGTTGATGGCTATGCTTGCCCAGGCTACTGAGAAGGTCGGGCTTGTGTGGAACCCTCCACGTGTCCCGAGCCTTCGATGTTGGGCGATTGGTTTCTCGGGGAGGCCCGTGTGGATTCTCAGTGCCCTGCCCCGGTGCCTTTCTTCCCGGAAGTGCATGAAGAGCTTACCAGGTCATGGACGGCACCTTATACTGCCAAAAACTGGTTTCTTCTCCCCCTTTACCACCCTCGATGGTGGGGCGGCTAAGGGGTATACGGGGATCCCCCCGATGGAGCGGTCAGTTGCGATACAGTTGTGTCCAAATACTGCCTCCACCTGCCGTGGTGACACATTGCTCCCCTGACGGGCCTGTAGATATTTGTCTAGTCTTACTGGCAATGCCTATGGAGCCTGTGGGGAAGCTGCCTCAGCCTTACACGCTATAGTGTTCTGCAAGTTCATAAGGCACTAAAGAACTTGCACAAGGATGGTCACGACCCGGAAGTTCTCCAGGAACTCTGTACTGCAAAGGACCTCACTCTACTAATGACAAAGGACACGGCGCTGGACACTGTGACATGCAGTGTCCACTTTTGTGGTCCAGGAGCACCATCTCTAGCTGTGTCTGGACAACATAAGGGATGTCAACAAAGGGTTCTTAAATTCCCCCCGTGTCCCAGACCGGTCTCTTCGGCGACATGGATGAGAGCTTCGCCCAGCAGTTCTCAGCCACACAGAAGCAGACTGAGGCCATCAAGTACATCCTGCCACAGTGGACAGCTGCTGTACCTACCCATCTGCCAGCTGCAGCACCTCAGCCTGCTCGTCGCTGAGAGCACCCGCCTGCGTCTGCCCCCACTCTCACGTAGCAGCAGTCTTCTCCCAAGCAGCGTCATGGAGCCAGGCGTGGACAGCTAGCGGTTCCCACATTCTCAACAAAAAAACGATTTCCTCTATCTCTGGGCCCTAAGAGAGCATGGTGAGCAATGGGTGGCAAAGAGCCTCACCACTCTTATCCTCCTCTTCTGTTGGCAGTGGGCAGTAGTGGGCGGTTTGAGGGCATGAACAAGTCTACTCACACACCCTGTTCCCAACCATGGAACCAGATAAGTGTTGCACCACATAATCAGACCCCACTGTGGGCCACCTTGAAGAGAGAGCCCCTCGAGCTGGATCCCTGTGCTCCACCTTGCTGCCCTCGCTGTGGGTACATCTGTGGTTCCCTTGGTCTCTGAGAGCCTGGCTAGCACCCCCCCCCCCCCCCCCCCCCCAATCCGTCTTGCTGGCTCCTTCGAACCATAAGACTTGTCTATGCGATTCAGCTTGCCCCGTGTCCCCCCCAAGTTCAGAAACATCCAGTTCACTTCAGTGAAGGCTGTCGATGCCCCTGTCTTGAGAGCGGAGATTGCAGTCCTACTGGCAAAGGACAAGATAGAGCTGGTCCCTCCAGCCGATATGAAGGCAGGATTTTACAGCCCCTATTTCATTGTACCCAAGAAAGGCAGTGGGTTATAGCCGATCTTGGATCTGTGAGGTTTGAACTGAGCATTACACAAGGTACTGTTCAAAATGCTGATGCAGAAACATGTCTTCAGGTGAATCTGTCCCTAAGATAGGTTTGCAGCAATCGACCTGAAGGAAGTTTACTCTCATGTCTTGATTCTCCCTCGACACAGGCCATTCCTGCGCTTTACGTTTAAGGGTTGAACTTAACAGTACAAAGTCCTACCCTTCAGGCTGGCCCTGTCGTCCTGCGTCTTCACGAAAGTCGTGGAGGTGGCCCTTGTTTCTATGAGAGAACTGGGCATTCAAAATCATCAACTATCTTGATGAATGGCTCATACTAGCACAGTCTTGTGATCAGTTATTCGAACACAGGGACTTGGTGCTCTACCACCTCAGCCAACTGGGTCTTCAGGTAAACTAGGAAAAGAGCAAACTCTTGCCTGTGCAGAGGATCTCTTTTCTCGGAATGGAGCTGGACACTGTCCAACAGACAGC
Organism: Megalobrama amblycephala; assembly: GCF_018812025.1. Lineage (NCBI taxonomy): Eukaryota > Metazoa > Chordata > Actinopteri > Cypriniformes > Xenocyprididae > Megalobrama > Megalobrama amblycephala. The sequence goes on along the minus strand of NC_063063.1, from coordinate 2,329,463 downwards.
ACACCTTATACAGAAGAGCATGTCCAGTCAGTGCTGAACTGCTTGAATACGTTCAAAGACAGGACAGGGGTCCCACTGAAACTTTTTTTGGAACAGGTGTCCAGGCAGGCTGTGATATTCACGGATGCCCCTGCCACCAGCTGAGGTGCCACGTACAATGGGGCATGCAGTTTCAATGGTTTGGACGGGACATCAACTGCTTCAAGTTGCTGGCACTAAGTCTTCCTCTGTGCTGCCTCAAAAGGCCGCTACAGGGCAAAGAAGTGCTGGTCCATACGGACAACGCTGTGACCATTGCGTACATCAACCATCAAGGTGGTCTGCGCTCCTGTTGAATGTCGCCCTCCATCTCCTCCTCTGCAGTCAAAAGAAACTGATGTTGCTTAGGGCCACTCACATTTCCGGCGTGCTCAACTTGTGTGGGCAACAAGCTCTCACGAGCTTCGCTACTGGGAGAGTGGTGACTCTATCCCCAGGCGGTCCAGCTGATTTGGCGTCAGAAATGTATGCACTTAATTATGGTCTTATACATTTTTAAAAATAGTATTTTTCATGTTAATATGTGGAAGTGGATTATGGTAATGCCATATGGAACAACTATTTTTTAAATAAGCTGTTTTTAATGAGGTTGAGTTGAAAAAATGTTCTCTAGGCTTGTAATCAAAAATAGGACATCTGTACATTTGTTTGTTGCAAGACAATGCAACTGAGATGCTTACATTTGCTTGCTGGGGTAATATTGCTTGTCAACTGAAAACAAAGTTTCCCAAGTTTTACAGTTCATAAAATCTTTAAAAACAAATTACATTAATTATACATTAATTATACATTGAACTGAGTAAGACCGTGTAAAAGGACGGTGCGAGTGTGGATTAGTAGTCTGGCCCCCTGATATTAAGGAGAAAAAATGTTGGCCCTCATCACTATTGAAGTTGCCCATATAGCTTATGTGGTATCTTTCAAATTAATATTTTATATGAATTCGAGTTCCTCTCTTTCATTTTTAGGAAGATTCTGGTGGTCCATTACAGTGTAAGCAGGGTTCTGCGTGGATATTAGCTGGTGTCACTAATTTTAGGGTTCCTTGCGGCACTGGAACTACACCTGACAGTTATGCTAGAGTATCCAAATTCCAAAGCTGGATCTTGGAAAATGTTAATGTATCAGACATTGGATTTGTGATTTTTAAATCTGATGGTGAAGATAAGGACAGCAGCTTTCTGTGCTATGGAGAAGAGACAGGTAAGAGTGAAAACAGAACAAAGCAGGTTCTATATGCAAGTGAATGTAATAGCTTGCATGAAACAAACATCAATAACTTTTTCAGCATTTATTAAACTTGAAAGTGTTTATTTTACATATACATTTGTAATAAAAGTTGTGTGGATTAAATGGAAAGTTCACCCAAAATTGTGTAGTAAGCAGTTAGATCGAAATTTCAGCCAGTTCATGCCATTTTAAGTGTATGTGCATCAGGTCGATGGATATGCTGTTAAAGGCTGAGACAAATTGACGCATGTGTGTGTGTTAAAATTTCAGACCTTTTCTACCCATTTGGAAATGGAGACATAAAGAATCCATCTCAAGATGTTGGAAGCTCTCCGATAATATTCTTGGAAAAGCCCTTTGTATATTTTGGACGTGTTTATCGACAGACTTATGTAAGCACATTGTGTTTATACATTGTGTGTACAGTATATATGTGTGTATATAAAGTGCATTCAGAAGGTATTCACAATTCACTCCATAACACATAATGACAAAGCAAAAAACTTTGTGATAACTTTGCAAATTTATTAAAAAAGAACACTGAAATATCACACTGACATAAGTATTCAGAGCCCATCTGACATAAGCACATCTGATAGTGGTTACAGCCTCAAGTCTTGTGTTGTTTTTCAGCTTTTACACAAATTACATAATGATTACTCAACCATTCAATCCTTCCCATTCTTACATGGTCTTATATTTTATTTATTTATAATGTATATTTTTTGTAGTTATTTTTAATAATTATTATTTTAAAAACAGTTTCATTGAGTTTTAAACTGCATTTTATACGTCACAAACAGTTGTAAAATTGCAAACCTCATATAATTAAAATTAATGTGAAATAAAAAAAGATTGTACATTGTCCATTTGTTGAAAGAAAACACCTTTAGCTTTTTAAGAGTTTCATTCTGTATTTTGTACTGCCAAATCTCTTTATAATATTGTTTATCTCTGCTTCAGGTTAATAACAACGGACATTTGACATTTTATGAGCCTCTTTCTGAGTCGGTACCCAATTATTTACTGTCGCAAGTCAACAGAGACATCATTGCTCCACTTTGGACAAACATGGACAACACTGTCAATGGAACCATCTCCTATCGTCAGGTCACTAGAGGCAGACTCTTACTAGCAGCCTCAAACCACATAAACCAGTATTTTCCCAATCTGAACTTCACTGCTTCATGGCTGTTCATTGCCACTTGGGATAAAGTACCATACTTTAACAACTCACAATCGGTAAGCTAGGCTATATGTTAATGTAAGTCTTTTTGAAATTTGGTGTTCCACGCACTATTCAAACAATTTGATGGGATATATTGATTTATTTTCAAAATCTCTTTGTCTCTAAAATTAAAATGCATGGTCTAAAGTACATGGCTCCAGTGCACTTAGGGCGTGTCCGAATCCACTTTTGCTAGTTTAACGACAAGAAAAAAGGCACTCCCGGGCATAGTCTGAAAGGGTTGTACCTGTTAAGTAATGGGTTGTGGGCGTAACATGGAATAAACCAATCAGAGTCTCATCTCCCATTCCCTTAAAAGCCAGTTGTGCTTGCACCGTGACGGATTCGCTATTTACATGGCGGAATTTGAAAATGGAAAAAACTAAATGCTTCTCTAACGAGGAAAAGAATCTGCTTGTGCGCAAGGTTAAAGCTTGCGAGCAGACCATCTACCAGACAAGCCGGATTCTACCAAAGCATTTCTATCTTTATGCACACAATACCAATGTTTTACATTGTAATCCTTTTATTTTAAATATTTGGCATGTTTGTGTGCTGCTGCACATCCCTGTGTGTGCAATACGCAGAGTGTAGGTGCGTTGTGTACCCGCCTATAGGCTCATATTACTAACGTGCTCTTTAAATAAAAAAAAATATTGCAGTCTATTTCAGTTGCTTCAAAATAGCAATGCGCCTGAACACACCTCATTTTCAGACCAGCACATCCATGAGAGCACAAATGGGCTCAAATACATTTGCTATTTAAACAACGTGGTGCAGGACTTGAAAATGATAACTGCGTCAGGCTGAAACTAGCAAAAAACACTTACGTCCCACCTGGAGCCACATTGTGCCATGTGTTTGATAGGGCCCCTAGTGTTTCCTGTGTTCTTTCTCAGGTCTTGTCCTTATTATTATTGATTTATTGAACTCCACTGCATTTGGGTCCTCTTGCCCTTGTTTCTGAGTTTCACCAATGTAACACGTTTACCATTGCTTGGCGAAATTTCATGTGCGAAATCCAGTCATTGCAATAGGAATCTGCCCAATCTAGAGTGATTTTCAAGTTGGTCATGCAACAGAAAGCTTATAGAGTGGTGCAGGGATAACATCAGAACCCAGAAGTCTAATTTGCTGTTGGTTCCTTCAAGATTTTCCTATGGGGTTTTCTAATGGGGTTTTTCAATTTATGAGTAAAATAAAGCAAGTGGTAAACATAACTTGATGATACTTTGACATTTTGTTTTACAACATACTGTACACTGCACACACTCACAGCCCAAGCTGTCTTATCTAGTTACTGTCTTATCTAGTAATGTACGTTTTCAAAATTGAACATAACAGACAATAGACAATAAATCTTTTTTGCACACCAATTTCACTGAAATGTTGCTTCAATAGTTTGGGTAAAAGAAAGAGGAAAGCTCTTTGATGAATATTAAAGCACAAAATGGGAACATAAATATATTTTTGACTTAACTGCAGAATTAATCAAGCATAAAGACGTCATTACTTTCTGTCTATGAGCTATTATCATTTTCTGTTTCTGTAACAGAGTTCATCTTTTCAAGTTGTTTTGGTCTCTGGTGGTTCTCTGTCTTTTGTCATGATGAACTATGGAAATATCTCCTCTACAGATCAACGCTTTCAGGTTTGAAAGAATTAGAACCGTATCTCTGAACTCTGTCACTAAGATAATACTAGAGAACTTATAAATATATTGTACTGCAAAGCATTTTTGGTGATGACTGATTTTTGTTTACTCAGGCTGGCTATGGCACAATAAACTCAACAAATAATTTTTCAATCCCTGTGACTGATGAAAATAAGCTGTCCAACTCCAGCAATGTCAATGTCCCGGGACGCTGGGCATTCCGCGTTGATGGTGGACCTGAAGAGGGTAATCCTTTTTTGACTGTGCAATTATTTTTTTGAAACCATGAACCACATCTGAACAAATCAGACCAATTACAACTTACAAGGCCCACTTGATATTAGGTGTCTATACTAACTAACATTTAAATTATTTATTTGATACAATGCACTTACTGTGTACATTCATGTTTTTACAGTAGACTAGATTAGACTAGATATTTTAAAGAATACCTGCTTATAATTACAGCTTTATTTAATTTTTGTAATCACATCTAATTACACTATATTGACCCTTCCCTTACACCTTAACCCACCCTTAAACCATCCACAAAACTGTGCCTAACCTTATCCGTATCCCGCCTCAGTAGCCGCAGAAGTATTTTGCAGTACAACAATATGAACACAAGTACATTGTGCTTATTTGTTTATATAAGTAAATAGTAGTTAAGGACACCTAATATAAAGTGTGTCCCTTACAAAAGAAGCTGTTGGAATACAATGCATAAAATATTCCTGATACATTTTATACAATTTAATTTAGGGATTTTTGCAGTTGGACTTTTCTAAAACACTCAAACATTATAAACACTGAATCATTTAAAATGTTGTAATATTAGGATGTTCCTCTTTCAATTGCAGGAATTTTTTACCCATATGGAGATGAGGATACAAAGAACCCTGCAGAGGATTTTGGAAGTTCTCCACTGATCAACCTGATGCAGCCATTTGCCTACTTTGGGCTTGTTTATAATGAACTATACGTAAGCAGCATCGTCACATTCATGACACTGTACACTATCTTAGTTTTATTGAATTTATATTCCACATGAAGAATTAATTGAAAGTCCAGATGACTGAGCTTTCACTGTTTTGGTCTCAAAACAGGTGAATAACAAAGGGTACTTGACTTTTGAAGGACCTTTTTATCAGTGGTATCCCTATTATTTTCCTGCAAACTCGACTAGAGACATCATCGCTCCATTGTGGACAGACATTGACATTACACATAAAGGAACCATCTCTTACAGACAAGTAACAGATGGTCATCTCTTAAATCGAGCATCAAGAGACATAAACCAATATTACCCCAACTTGAACTTCTCTGCCTCGTGGGTTTTCATTGTAACATGGGATAAAGTACCGTATTATGGATACAGGCGAACAGTAAGTGTTTTTTTGGTTAGATTGAATTAATATGACAGCAGCTTCTTGCACAAAAATTTGTGATAAGCAAAAAATATCCCATGTTCTCTGTATTTATGTAGTAATTCTCTTTATCTTTCAGGAGTCAACCTTTCAAGTGGTTTTGGTGTCTGGCAAAAACATGTCATTCACACTCATGCACTTTGGTAATATTGCCCCAGCCATACATCCTGTTACGGTAAAGTCATTTGGAAAAAAGACACGGAAATCAAAATAAATTATCTTTATCACTGTGAAAAGTATAACTGAACTTTTTGTCTTGTTATTGATTGACAGTCTGGATATGACACAAGTGGATCAACTGATTTCTTTACAATTCCTGTCTCTGACACCACAAACCTGTCATACACCAGCAATGTCAACGTCATGGGTCGATGGGTATTTCGAACTGGAACTGCATCAGAAAACAATGGTACAATAATTTAATAATTAAAATTCATGGCATTTATTGCATGTAATGTTTAATAGTTGTTTGAAAGAAAAATGTATCCACTTTAAAATTTCCTCCTTTAAACCTTTAAATACTCATAATGATACTATTGGGAATATTAGGAATATTCTACCCGTATGGAGGTGTAGACGATGAGAAAAACCCACAGTCAGACGATGGAAGTTCTCCACTGATCCCCTTGCGGCGACCATTTGTGTATTTTGGTCATGTATATGACAAAATATTTGTAAGAAGCATTCATTAATGACATTCATTAATATATATTCCACATAGATGATGTCACTTGAAAGTCCAGATAACATATTTTGATCCTACAGGTGAATAATAATGGAGACCTGACCTTTGATGTACCACTTTCCCAGTGGATTCCCAATTATTTTCCTGCAAACTCAACTAGAGACATCATCGCTCCACTGTGGACAGACATTAATAATCGTGGAGGAGGAAACATCTCTTACCGACAAGTAACAGATGTTTATCTCTTGAAACAGGCTTCAAGAGACATAAACCAATATTATCCCAAATTGAGGTTCTCTGCCTCGTGGGTTTTTATTGCTACATGGGATAAAGTACCGTACTATAGAATGACAGAGACAGTAAGTTTTACTTTCAATTAATATACACTTTCAAACCTTGAATGTTTATTTGTCTGTCAATCATCATTGTATTGCATTGCATCATAAGATTTGGCTACATAAAAACTACAGAGCTTTGAACCTCGTCCGTTCTCGTTGATGTTTGATGTGTATATTGTGTTTCCTGCCTGTTTCCGTGATTAAATACTACTCCTCGTATTTGCCTTCGTCCTTGGGCCTTCTTATACACACGTGCACATAACAGAAGAACAGACCAACATAGTTAATTTTGCGCGTTTTCTTTTGTTTATTTTTTTTCGTCATCATGGATCCTGCTGTTGCCCTACTATGCCTGGAGCAGAAGGACCGCTCCCTGGAGGTACACACCATGGACATTTTGGAGTTGGCCTGCCTCACTCACTATCCCTCGTGAAGATTTTGCTGCATGTGTGGAGTGGGTGCTGATAAACAACAACTCGGCATTCACCATCGGCCCAGCCGAGCCTATCAGCACCGCTCCACCTAACCCAGCGCCCAGTCAGCTTATGCTATGTCTGCAGATTGCCCGCCCAGCCTCCCTCTCCCCCCTCCTCTATTTGACCAGTATATTTCCACAGCTGCTACTACTCCTCTGGTTCCTGTCTGTTCCTCATCTCCTCCTCAGCCGTCTCCTCGCAGTACTGCAAATTCCCCGCGGGGCTTCCAGTCTCCAGTATGGCCTTGGCGTGAGGATCCCCTGTCTTCACTTCCAGCCACAGAACCCCAGACTCCACCTGAGTCCTTTGATCCGTCGGTTTCGCCTTGGCTCATTGCACCCTCAGCTCCGCTGTGGCACATCATCCCACCCACTCCACCAGGCTTCCTCATCTCACCGGCTGCGCCTTGGTCAGGCATCTCCCTGGTTCCACCTCGGGATTTCTGTCTGCCGGTTGCACCTCTGCCTTCCATCCCTCCAGCTCCACCGGGCTCCGCCTTCCCTCCAGCTCCTCCATTATCCTCGGTCGCACTGGCTCCACAGCGGTCTTCTGTATCCCCATCTCCACTTCAGTGCCATGAGCCATCAGCTCCACCATGGACCTTCAGTGTCACCCAGGCTCCGTGTCTCTTTGGATCCATCTGGTTCTCCACCGCGGCTGGCAGCGTCGCAGGAGAAAGTCATTTGTTTCACATATGTCCTGTGAATTATCTTAAGTTCCCTTTGTTTATCACGTGTATATATATATATACCCTGTGTGCTCCTTCATTCCTCGTCCGTTCTCGTTGATGTTTGATGTGCATATTGTGTTTCCTGCCTGTTTCTGTGATTAAATACTACTCCTCATATTCGCCTTCGTCCTTGGGCCTTATACACACTTGGACGTAACAATCTGCAACAAACTGCAAATTTTTGCTCAATTTGTGTTTTTACTCTTCGAATGTGAGCTCCATATTCACTATATCATTCTATATAAGCCATAAAAGCCTGATGTATCAAATATGATGCTCAACACCAAACATTTTTATTTCTTGAGATTTAAAAAAAAAAATAATAATTTTGAAGGCTCTGTTTATGATTATTAAAGCACATAAATGGGAAGATGATTTGCTTTTATTTAAAGCTCTGCAGAATTAAGCATAAAGATGGAATTCTGTCTATGAGATATTAGGATAATTTTCTGTTTCTGTAACAGAGTTCTTTTCAAGTTGTTTTGATCTCTGGTGGCTCTCTGTCTTTTGTCATGATGAACTACAGAAATATCTCCTCTACGAATCAGCGCTTTCAGGTTAGAAAAAATTAGAACCGTATCTCTGAACTCTGACACTAAGATAATACTAGAAAACATGTAAATATCTTGCGCTGCAAGGCCTTTTTTATGATGATTACTTTTTGATTTTTCAGGCTGGCTATGACACAATAGACTCAACAAATTATTTTTCAATCCCTGCGCCTGATGCAAATAAGCTGTCTAATTCCAGCAATGTCAATGTGACGGGACGATGGGTATTTCGCGTTGATGGTGGGTCTAAGGAAGTTAACATCACTGTTTAATACAAAGAATATGATAATTAGCCATGAAATATAACATGAAAGAATGTAGGCACTAAAAAATGTCCTCCTTCAAATCTTGAAACACTCATAATGATACTATTGGAAATATTAGGAATATTCTACCCATATGGTGATGTAGAGGATGAGAAAAACCCACAGTTGGATGATGGAAGTTCTCCACCGATCCCCTTGCTGCAGCCATTTGTGTACTTTGGCCATGTATATGACAAAATATTTGTAAGTAGCATTCATTAATGACATTCATTAATATATATTCCACATTGATGATGTTGCTTGAAAATCCAGACAACATATTTTGATCCTACAGGTGAATAATAATGGAGACCTGACCTTTGATGAGCCACTTTCCCAGTGGTTTCCAAATTATTTTCCTGCATACTCGACTAAAGACATCATCGCTCCACTTTGGACAGACATTGATAACAGTGGAGGAGGAACCATCTCTTACCAACAAGTAACAGATGGTCCTCTCTTGAAACGGGCTTCAAGAGACATAAACAAATATTTTGCCAACTTGGAGTTCTCTGCCTCGTGGGTTTTTATTGCTACATGGGATAAAGTACCATACTTTGGAATGACAGAGGCAGTAAGTATTTCTTTCTATAAGCATACACTTTCAAATCTCTAATGTTTGTCTCTCAATCATCATTGTATTGCATTGCATTATAAGTTTTGCCCCCATAAAAACTACATAGCTTTGTTCATAAAACATCTCGGGTCACACATGTAACCATGGTTCCCTGAGAACAGGGAACGAGACGCTGCATCAGAGCGCTAGGGGAACGCCTCCGCATGAACCGGTGTCTGAAACACATATCCAATCTTGGCAATATCATATTGGCCGGCATCAGCCCATGACATCATAACAATGCGACCCGCACGTATATAAGGGGTGCTTAAATAACATGTCATCCATTTATCGTCTGAAGGGACTGTAAGCAGGCGGGCCCCTAGGTATGGCTAAGAGACACAGCGTCAAGTTCCCTTTAGAAAGGGAACGTCTCAAGTTACGCATGTAACCATGGTTCCCTGAGAACAGGGAACGAGACACTGCATCTCTTAGCCATACCTCGGGGCCCACCTGCTTACAGTCCCTTAAACACGCTAGGGGAGTGATATACCCATGCTGCCATGCTGAGGGGAGTGTATGCCAACCATGGCAGTGACAACTGTCAGAATCTGGCAAATTCAAATGAAATGCCAGACCCACTCACCCTATGGGTCACAAACGAGCTGTCAGTGACAGCACTCCCAGCGGTCAAAGCCTCAGCTATAAGCTTCAAAGCGGCCTCCATATCTTACACATGAAGGTATTCCAAGGCCGCACATAGGCCTGGAACCAACCACTTCCACAGAAGGGGTCCCTTTAAGGCAGCGTGGCTAGGGGCCCGAAGTCAACCCAAATACCACCAGGGAGGCTGACCTGGCTTCTAGCTGAACTAGTAACCTAGTCTGCCAACAACCTGTTTTCTCAGAAACAGAGTCTCTAGGCACAGAAGTCTCTTGAAGAGACATCCAGAAAGAGGGACTGCAGAAAGGGCAGTAGACCAACTCAGACCGGATCTTATAGACAGGCATCCTGGAAAGCAGGACTCAGCGAAGTGCTATCGACCCCTGCAAGTGAGAGGAGTAAATCTGCTCGATCCTAGGATCTACAAAACACCTAAGTTTCAAGGCACTATGGAGGCCGTGCACTCTAGAAAGGAACCCTCGCGAGGGGAATGTTCACAGCCTAAGGGCTGATCTAACTGGGAGGCCTCGAGAGAAGCCTTCAACCTCTGACCAGACTTAGGGAGCTAAGTACTCAAATCTACCCCAGAGCAAGGGAAGTCAAAAGCTCGACCTATTAGGTCAGCCAGGCTATGGGCTAGAATGCGAAGGTGAACTAGATGGCCAAGCCAGCTACACATAGTAACGTGAGGTCTCAGGAGGGCCGGAAAGGCCAACTACCTGACAATATGACCTTGCTGACCGATACCTAACTGCTGGGGACTCACATCAGGGAGGCCTACAGTGGCCAACTACCTGGCATAGAGTCTTGACTGGCAGAGAAATAACCATACTGTGGGGAATTCGCCTTCTGAGGGGCCTACTAAAGCCACACATCTTGATAGCAAACATTCACTGGCTGAATATAGTCATTGCTAACTGCCATGCACCCACTTATTAGGGGCCTTCAGAGAGGCCTGCTAAGGCCTGATAGCAAGCCATTGCTAGCTGCCAAGAACCCAAATTCGCCCACAGGGAGGCCTGCTAAGGCCAACAACCCGAGCAAATCTTCTGGCTACCACGTTCCAGCAAGACGGGGCTAAAAAGTACCCACACTACTGGGGACTCGTTCACAAAGAGGCCTGCTAAGGTCTACTTATCCAAAAGCAAGTCATTGCTAGCTGCTAAGAGCCCCAAAACATTGGGGGTTCGCCCACACGGACGCCCACCAAGGCCTGCTACCTGACAGCAAACGTCTGCTAGCTGTCACATACCCAAAGTGCTGGGGACTCGCTCACAGGGAAGCCTGCTAAGGCCAACTACCCAGAGTGTGTGTTGTTGCTACAACATCCGCACTGATGGGGGCTCAACACAGAGAGGCCTGATAAGGCCTACCATCTGTTAAAAATAATGAAGCTACCAGGAAACCTTTTATTTTTTCTGCCCAAAAAACGCTTCCTACACAGGTAACAGCGGTCTAGAATTACAGAAGTATTTAAAGTCGGCATTAAATCAAAATGGACAATTCTTGTTTTTTTATGGAATATTGTAGTATATATTATCAATAATTTATTCGTGCATTTAATTATTTTTTAAAAATTCATGTGTCCTCATAATCTTTAATCAAAAACATGAATCTCCTCTTCCCCTTCAAAACGACTCATCTTCTCTTCCTGTCACATGCTATAGCGCGAGGGTGGAGCTATCTGGAATTGCTAGCATATGTATGGGGTAAATGCTGTCGCTGGGGTAAGCTTCACTTTATAGAGATTAATGCATTAACCACCGCTGATGCCAGTCATTGGAGTGTACAGTACCCTCAAACATGGAAAGGAACCTGAGGACACGCTCAGTCAGTCAGGCTGTGTGTCCACTAGAGCAGAGCAAGCAACCGGAGCGTTTTTAGATTAATTCCTATAGAAGTTGAGCGTCACACTTAACTTACGCGCGAGCATAAGGCTCAACTTCCATAAGAGTGAACCTAAAACACTTGCTCTTACCCCGCCGCACCAATGGACATGCACCGTCAGTCAATCAGTCTATCTCGCAAATCAAGAAAAACAATCAAGTCCCACCCTCTCATTTCAGATGCCGTTTTACTCGGATAGACATCACAGTAGAGAAGAAAAGACAATCGCAACTTCCGTTTCATGCCGACTTTATTTAAAAGACTTAAAACGGTTCATCCTGTGGCCACAGGGTGGCGGCCTCTCACTATGAAGAATGTGAGGTCTTCCACCCCATAGGGCCTAAAAGAAGCAAATCCTACACAGGTGACAGCGATGTAAAAAATACATTAGTATTTAACACTCTATTTCTCCTTTGTTTTACAGAAAAAAATCTAAGAATAGTTCAACCTGCAGCCACAGAGTGGCGACCTGTCACCATGGAAACCGTGATGGTCCACCACTCTATAAAGCCTAAAAAGAGCGCATCTTACACAGGGAACATAGGTCTATAAAGAAATACTTAATATTTAAAATTAAAAAAGACCAAGTAACAGTTCCACCTGCGGCCACAAGGTGGCGACCTACCACCATTCACAATGTGTGGTCCTCCACCCCACAAGCCTGAAAGGGTCTTCTCACTATCAAGCCATTTTTTAACTGGCAGACCATCAACCACAGGCCTGATGTAAGAAGCACCTGGGGTTAAAGGAGAACGGAGAGGGTAGTTCTGATCACCCTCAGAGTGAGGAGATCCATCCATGATGCTGACTGCATTCTTGAAGGATCACCTCACTCAGATCCTTCTACTTCCTAGAGTATCGCCTTCTCTGTGTCCAGTCCCTCTGCGAAGGGGTGCACAATAGGCAACACTCGCCTTCTGGCCCTGTCCACGGCTCTCGGGTCGGGACGGCCAGGCCCAACCTGTCTGGTTGAGGACTCAAACCTCAGCAGCATGCACGTCTTGAATGCTGCTGGTCTAAGTCGCTCAGCAGGTCAACCTGGTGCCCCGTCACACTGGATCCACACACTTAATAATCCTCTCTGTGCATTTCATTTTGCCAGATAGTGCTACACACATGACAGACCCTGAAGATGATGGCCCTGTCCCAAATGACACCCTAAACACTCATGGCCATCCTACGAGTTCGCACTTTCGTGACGTAACGTCGCCTTGACTGTCGGCAAGAAGTCTGCCGTGGAGCTTGCACCAGGGTGGACTCAGCAAAAATGCACATCGAGGGTGCATATCGGCCGCAAAGGGGGCACTTGCGAGCACCCTTCTGAAGCCTAAAATTGACAAATGGGACACCCTACGGTCTCGTGGACTTAACGGACACGTGCATGCGGCAGCTATTGTAAGTCCACAAGACTGAAAGTGCATAGAAGTGTGCCATTTGGGTCATGGCCGATAAGAGGATGACGTTATTTGGGCGCCCCTTATATACGTGCGGGTCGCATTGTTATGATGTCATGGGCTGACGTCGGTCAATATGATATTTGCCTTGTCCAAATACCCACACTTGTCATCTTGGCCACTTGAGATCTCGTGCACGCGACAGGAAGTAAGTGCGCAAGAATGTCCCATGTCTTAAAAAAGCCCAAGTGCAGTGCCCTTAATGCACACTAAACCCACACTATCTTGAATACCGCTTCTGAGCTAAGCGTATCCCATAATGCATTATGTTCGGGAACTCACATGCCCCGAAATCACGAGATGTCAAGGAAAACATACGACTGTAAGTTAAAATTAATTATATAGTTTGGTAGTAAAATATAAAGTGTTGCACATTTTATTGATGCAAAGATGAGTAGGCTATGTGTATTTTGTACAACAATTGCAACTGCTTTTTATTACTTAAAGAAGCACCACAATTTTAAAATTGTGTCATCTGTTAGTTACATAGCGACCACTGAACAGACATTTAGAAGTGTATTTTAAAATGCAGAGGATTGAAAATAATAATTAAAACAAAAAAAGCTGTAAACGCTTGCATTTTTTTGTAACACTATGGGCCCTATAATACACCCGGTGCAATGCGACGCAAGGTGCAGCGCAAGTGTGTTTGCTTCCGGCGCCGTTCGCGTTTTCCCGTTCAGCGCCACGTCCTTAAATTAGTAAATGCATTTGCGCCAGTTAGTGCGCCCATGGGCGTGCTGGTCTAAAAAAGAGGTGTGTTCAGGCGCATTGCCGGCGCATTGCTATTTTAAGGAGCTGAAAATAGACTGCGCCATAGACCAACTCAAACCTGGTCTAAAGTCTAAAGTCAATGGCGCAATATTTTTTTGTTAGAGCGTGTTGGTAGAAACCGCGCCTCTGGGCGCGTCCACAGTGCGCGTTGACTTTGCTTATTACACACAGGGATGCGCATCACACAAACATGCCAAATATTAAAAACAAAAGGATTACAGTGTAAAAGAATATTATTGTGTAGGCTACATAAATATAAGAATGTAATGATGAATAGTCATTGCGTGTATTAGAATTAGGCTACCTATTTTCAATTTAGCCTATTACTACTTATAATGATGAACGAAATTGGCTAATTAATTGAACAATCGTGCCAATACACACACATACTGTATATATTAACTGACTCATCGCACGAGCAGATTGGTTTCTTCGCTTGAAAAGCGTTCAGCTTTTCCGCCAACAAATTCCGCCATGTAAATAGCAATCCGCCATGGTGCGAGCGCATCTCGCTCTTAAAGGGAATGGGAGATGACACTCTGATTGGTTTATTGAACGTTACGGCCATTACTCATTAAGAGAATAGGGACAACCCATTTCAAAAATGCGCCCCAGCGGACGGACCGTTTTTCTGTCGTTAAAATAGCAAAAGTGGATTTGGACACGCCCTGAGTGCACCTGCGCAGTGCGCTTTACACTTTGCGTTTAGATCGTTAAAATAGGGCCCTATAAGTGTGTCCCATCGGGCAATCAAAAGTTCTACACACACTTGCGGTCTTCATGCCCACTTGAACAATTTTGCCAAATACAGGAAATACGTCATGTAAGTAGACAAGTGGTCAAGTGCAAAGACTGCAAGTGCGGATATTTAGACAAAGCTATTGCCAAGACTGGATATGTGTTTCAGACACTGGTTCATGCGGAGGCGTTCCCCTAGCGCTATGACGCAGCTCGAGTACCCTTTCGAAAGGGAACTAAGCATTTAAATATCATTTTACTAAGACATAATTGGGAGATATAAAGTGATATTTATATGTATTTTATGTAGTCTGTTATACTGTTATAAATGCAGAATTAATCAAGCATAATGATGGATTTCTGTCAATGAGATATTAGGATAATTTTCTGTTTCTGTAACAGAGTTCATCTTTTCAAGTTGTTTTGGTCTCTGATGGCTCTCTGTCTTTTGTCATGATGAACTACGCAAACATTTTCTCTACGGATCAATGGTTTCAGGTTAGAAAGAATTAGAGAAACTGTATCTCTAAACACTGACACTAAGATAATACTAGAGAACTTGTAAATATCTTGTGCTCCAAAAGCCTTTTTGGTGATGACTGATTTTTGTTTACTCAGGCTGGCTATGACACAATAAACTCAACTAATTATTTTTCAATCCCTGTGGCTGATGAAAATAAACTCTCCAACTCCAGCAATGTCAATGTGACAGGACGATGGGTATTTAGCGTTGATAAGGAGGGTAACATCACTGTTTAATACAAAGCATATGATAAATAGCCATGAAATGTAACATGAACGAAAATAGTAGGCACTATAATATTTCCTTCTTCAAATATTGAAATACTCATAATGATACTATTGGGAATATTAGGAATATTCTACCCATATGGAGGTGTAGAGGATGAGAAAAACCCACAGTCGGATGATGGAAGTTCTCCACTGATCCCCTTGCGGCGACCATTTGTGTACTTTGGCCATGTATTTGACAAAATATTTGTAAGAAGCATTCATTAATGACATTCATTAATATATATTCCACATAGATGATGTTAAAAGAAAATCCAGATAACATATTTTGATGCTACAGGTGAATAATAATGGAGACCTGACCTTTGATTAGCCACTTTACCAGTGGTTTCCCAATTTTTTTCCTGCATACTCGACTAAAGACATCATCGCTCCACTGTGGACTGACATTGATAATCGTGGAGGAGGAACCATCTCTTACCGACAAGTAACAGACGGTCCTCTCTTGAAACGGGCTTCAAGAGACATAAACAAATATTTTCCCAAATTGAGGTTCTCTGCTTCGTGGGTTTTTATTGCTACATGGGATAAAGTACCATACTTTGGAATGACAGAGACAGTAAGTTTTTCTTTCATTTAGCATGCACTTTCAAACTTCGAATGTTTATATGTCTCTCAATCATCATTGTATTGCATTGCATTATTAAAATATCAAATATGATGCTCAACACAAAACAAATGGGATTTCACATTGATTTTTTTTCTTGAGATTTAAAAAAAAAATCTGTTTATGTTTATGTTTATGTATCTGTTTAAATCTGTTTATGATTATTAAAGCACATAAATGGGAAGATGATTTGCTTTTAATTAAAGCACTTCAGAATTAATTAAGCATAAAAATGGATTTCTGTCTATGAGATATTAGGATAATGTTCTTTTTCTGTAACAGAGTTCATCTTTTCAAGTTGTTTTGGTCTCTGGTGGCTCTCTGTCTTTTGTCATGATGAACTACGGAAATATCTCTACGAATCAATGGTTTCAGGTTAGAAAGAATTAAAGAACCGTATCTCTGAACTCTGGCACTAAGATAATACTAGAGAACTTGTAAATATCTTGTGCTGCAAGGCCTTTTTGATGATGATTACTTTTTGTTTTTTCAGGCTGGCTATGACACAATAAACTCAACTAATTATTTTTCAATCCCTGCGCCTGATGCAAATAAGCTGTCTAACTCCAGCAATGTCAATGTGACGGGGCGATGGGTATTTCGTGTTGATGGTGGGTCTAAGGAAGTTAACATCACTGTTTAATACAAATAATATGATAAATAGCCATGAAATATAACATGAAAGAAAAATTTAGGCACTATAAAATTGCTTCTTCAAATATTGAAACACTTATAATGATTCTATTGGGAATATTAGGAATATTCTACCCATATGGAGGTGTAGAGGATGAGAAAAACCCACAGTCAGATGATGGAAGTTCTCCACTGATCCCCTTGCTGCAGCCATTTGTGTATTTTGGCCGTGTATATGACAAAATATTTGTAAGAAGCATTCATTAATGGCATTCATTAATATAATTGAAGAGTTTCGTTGCAAAACGAGATAACTTCTCGTAAAATTAAAATCTTGTTTTTTGGTTGTGCATTCCAATTAATATCAATTCAACTGCAGTTGGTTTGTTTTGATTTAAACCTTCATAACTTAAAAAATACAGCTAAGTAGCACCATAAAACAAAATAATAACATGATAACATAATAATAAACATGTTTTGACAAAATTGTTAAAAACGGAGTAATCTCGTTTTGCAACGAAACTCTTCATATATTCCACATTGATGATGTTACTTGAAAATCCAGATAACATATTTTGATCCTACAGGTGAATAATAATGGAGACCTGACCTTTGACAAGCCACTTTCCCAGTGGCTTCCCAATTTTTTTCCTGCATACTCGACTAAAGACATCATCGCTCCACTGTGGACAGACATTAATAATAGCAGGAAAGGAACCATCTCTTACCGACAAGTAACAGACGGTCCTCTCTTGAAACGGGCATCAAGAGACTTAAACAAATATTTTCCCAACTTGAACTTCTCAGCCTCGTGGGTTTTTATTGCTACATGGGATGAAGTACCGTACTTTGGAATGACAGAGACAGTAAGTTTTTCTTTCAACCTTGAATGTTTATTTGTCTCTCAATCATCATTGTATTGCATTGCATTATAAGATTTGCCCCCATAAAAACTACAGAGCTTTGATCATAAAACTAAGCATTTAAATATCATCTCACTAAGACATAATTGGGAGATATAGAGTGATATTTAAATTCTTTTTATCTTAGTAGTCTGTTATAAATATCTCATTGATTTATATTACAAGATATCAGGATTTTATCTTACGTTTTGGCCATATAAATATCAGCATCCGCAACAAACTGCAAATTTTTGCTCAGTTTGTGTTTTTTCCTCCAATGCGAGCTCCATATTCTCACTATCACATGACGCTCAACACAAAACACATATGTAATTTTTATTTCTTGAGATTTAAAAAAAAAAAAAAAAATTCTGAAGGCTCTGTTTATGATTATTAAAGCACATAAATGGGAAGATGACCTGCTTTTATTTAAGGCACTGCAGATTATTAAGCATAAAGATGGAATTCTGTCTATGAGATATTAGGATAATTTTCTTTTCCTTTTTTTTCTGTAACAGAGTTCATCTTTTCAAGTTGTTTTGGTCTCTGGTGGCTCTCTGTCTTTTGTCATGATGAACTACGCAAATATTTTCTCTACGAATCAATGGTTTCAGGTTAGAAAGAATTAAAGAACTGTATCTCTGAACTCTGGCACTAAGATATTATTAGAGAACATGTAAATATCTTGTGCTGCAAGGCCTTTTTTATGATGATTACTTTTTGTTTTTTCAGGCTGGCTATGACACAATAGGCTCAACTAATTATTTTTCAATCACTGCGCCTGATGCAAATAAGCTGTCCAACTCCAGCAATGTCAATGTGACGGGACGATGGGTTATTTCGCGTTGATGGTGGGTCTAAGGAAGTTAACATAACTGTTTGATACAAATAATATGATAAATAGCCATGAAATATAACATGAAAGAAAAAAGTAGACACTATAAAATTTCCTCCAAATCTTGAAACACTCATTATGATATTATTGGGAATATTAGAAATATTCTACCCATATGGAGATGTAGAGGATGTGAAAAACCCACAGTCAGATGATGGAAGTTCTCCACTGATCCCCTTGCGGCAGCCATTTGTGTACTTTGGCCGTGTATATGACAAAATATTTGTAAGAAGCATTCATTAATGACATTTCATTAATATATATTCCACATTGATGATGTTCACTTGAAAATCCAGATAACATATTTTGATCCTACAGGTGAATAATAATGGAGACCTGACCTTTGATGAGCCACTTTCCCAATATTATTCCTATTCTTTTCCTGCATACCTGACAAGAGACATCATCGCTCCACTGTGGACAGACATTGATAATAGTAGAAAAGGAACCATCTCTTACCGACAAGTAACAGATGCTCATCTCTTGAATCGGGCTTCAAGAGAAATAAACCAATATTTTCCCAACTTTCCCAAGTTCTCTGCCTCGTGGGGTTTTATTGCTACATGGGATAAAGTACCATACTTTGGAATGACAGAGACAGTAAGTTTTTCTTTCTATTATCATGCACTTTGAAACCTTGAATGTTTATTTGCCTCTCAATCATCATTGTATTGCATTGCATTATATGTTTTGCTCCCATAAAAACTACAGAGTTTTGATCATAAAACTATGAATTTAAATATCATCTCACTAAGACATAATTGGATATAAAGTGATATTTATATGCATTTTATGTTAGTAGTCTGTTATAAATATCTCATTGATTTACATTACAAGCTATCAGGATTTCATCTCTTTGGCCATATAAATATCAGCATCTGCAACAAACTGCTAATTTTTGCTCAGTTTGTGTTTTTTCCTCCAATGTGAGCTCCATATTCTCACTTTATCATTCTAAGCCACGAAAGCCTGATATATCAAATATGATGCTCAACAAAAAACTGTTACAGATCCCTTGTTCCCCTGGACTCTAATTCCCATGATCCTCCTGTTTCGTCACCTGCACTCACTTCCCTCGTCAGCTCCTCATCACTCATCACCTGCACCTGGACTCTATTATCAGCACTCCCTTTATATGGCACTCACTCCCTTCACTCCTTGTCCGTCTTAATGTTCTGTTAAAGTGTATGTTGGGTACTCCTTGCCTGTGTATATTAAAGAATTGTTCATGATTGTGGAAATCCGTATCTGCCTCATCCTTCTACACCAGCTACACGTAACAGAAAGACGGACCTATACCGACTGGATTTTCACAAACAAAAATGGAGACTTTCCCCCGCTCCCTGGCTCCTGCTCCTTCTACGCCTCTCTCTCATCTGTCAGCCGGCGATCGTATCATCGGGCTTCTGCAGGTCGGTCGTTCGCTGGAGAGGTATGTGGAGGAGTTCGTTGAGCTCGCTTTTTTGTCTGACTGGCCTGAAGCATGTTTGATCTCCCTGTTTCTGGATGGACTAGACGACGACACTATCCGTTTTGGTGAACCCGATTATTGTTTCTCAAGCGAAACTATCAATTCCATTTTGTGGTTAAATGACTCCAAATCCTATGTTGATTGGGTTCAGGATGGGTGTTTGTCTCTAGTCCATCCAGAAACACGGTTGGCCGGGCCAGTCAGTCAGCCACCGTCTTCCTCCGCATGCCCCTCCAGCGAACTTCCTGCCTGTTCTATGCTGGACTCCTCCGCTGGGTCCAGAAAGCGGAGGAGGAAGAAGAAAGCAGCCCCAGCCCTCTCCAATCGTATATAATATCTCCAGCTCCCTTTGAGCGCACGTCAGCCTGTCAAGAGCCTTCAAATGATTCTGCTTGGCTAATAGACTTTTGGACAGAGCCAACATCTCCAGTCTCCGCCGAGCCCGGTTCTCCGGTCTCCGCCGAGCCAAGTTCTCCGGTCTCCGCCGAGCCAAGTTCTCCGGTCTCCGCCGAGCCAAGTTCTCCGGTCTCCGCCGAGCCAAGTTCTCCGGTCTCCGCCGAGCCAAGTTCTCCGGTCTCCGCCGCCGAGCCCTCTGCTCCAGCCGCCGCCGCGAGCCCTCTGCTCCAGCCGCTCCAGCCGCTCCAGGACTGCACTCCTCGGATTTCACCTCGTCCCTTCGTCCCTCACGCTCCGTTGGCTTCCTCACTCCCTCCTGCTCCCCTTTGGTCGTCTGTCGCTCTGGCTCCTCTGCGGCCTTCTGGAGCCCCGTCTGCGTCTCAGTTGGCTGAGCCTGCGGCATCTCCATGTCCCACCAGATCCTCACCTCCACCTGGGCTTGGCTGCATTTCGGCTACGGCACCTGACCCGCCGCGGCAGCCCGCTGCACCTGACCCGCCGCGGCAGCCCTCGGCTCATGACCCGCCATGGTTCTTGGACCTGCCCTGGAGACCTCCACTCCAGTCTACTCCTCCCCCTGCTCCGGCTTGAGGTCTCCAGGGCGCCCACCCCTCCTCCCGGTTGTTCCATCTACGGCGCGAGGACGCGCCTACCGGGAGGGGGAGGTACTGTTACAGATCCCTTGTTCCCTGGACTCTAATTCCCATGATCCTCCTGTTTCGTCACCTGCACTCACTTCCCTCGTCAGCTCCTCATCACTCATCACCTGCACCTGGACTATTATCAGCACTCCCTTTATATGGCACTCACTCCCTTCACTCCTCGTCCGTCTTAATGTTCTGTTAAAGTGTATGTTGGGTACTCCTTGCCTGTGTATATTAAAGTATTGTTCATGATTGTGGAAATCCGTATCTGCCTCATCCTTCTACACCAGCTTCACGTAACAAAAACATATATGCAATTTTTATTTCTCTATTTTTTTTTTTTTTTTTTCTTAAGGCTCTGTTTATGATTATTAAAGCACATAAATGGGAAGATGATTTGCTTTTAGTTACAGCTATGCAGAATGAATCAAGCATAACTATGAATTTCTGTCTATGAGATGTTAGGATAATTTTCTGTTTCTGTAACAGAGTTCATCTTTTCAAGCTGTTTTGATCTCTGGTGGCTCTCGGTCTTTTGTCATGATGAACTACAGAAATATCTTCTCTACGGTTAAACACTTTCAGGTTAGAAAGAATTAAAGAACCTGTATCTCTGAACTCTGGACACTAAGATAATACTAGAGAACTTGTAAATATCTTGCGCTGCAAGGCCTTTTTGATGATGATTCATTTTTGTTTACTCAGGCTGGCTATGACACAATAAACTCAACAAATTATTTTTCAATCCCTGCGCCTGATGCAAATAAGCTGTCCTAACTCCAGCAATGTCAATGTGTTGGGACGATGGGTATTTCGTGTTGATGGTGGGACTGATGAGGGTAATGTCACTGTTTAATACAAATAATATGATAAATAGCCACGAAATATAAAAGAAAAAAGTAGGCACTATAAAATTTCCTCCTTTAAATATTCAAACACTCATAATGATACTATTGGAAATATTAGGAATATTCTACCCATATGGAAAGTGTAGAGGATGAGAAAAACCCACAGTCGGATGATGGAAGTTCTCCACTGATCCCCTTTCGGCGACCATTTGTGTACTTTGGCCGTGTATATGACAAAATATTTGTAAGAACGCATTCATTAATGACATTCATTAATATATATTCCACATTGATGATGTTACTTGAAAATCCAGATAACATATTTTGATCCTACAGGTGAATAATAATGGAGACCTGACCTTTGATAAGCCACTTTACCAGTGGCTTCCCAATTATTTTCCTGCATACTCGACTAAAGACATCATCGCTCCACTGTGGACTGACATTGATAATAGTAGGAAAGGAACCATCTCTTACCGACAAGTAACAGACGGTCCTCTCTTGAATCGAGCTTCAAGAGACTTAAACAAATATTTTCCCAACTTGAACTTCTCTGCCTCGTTGGTTTTTATTGCTACATGGGATGAAGTACCGTACTTTGGAAACAATGAATCAGTAAGTTTTTCTTTCATTTAGCATGCACTTTGAAACCTTAAATGTTTATTTGTCTCTCAATCATCATTGTATTGCATTGCATTATAAGTTTTGCATAATTGGGAGATATGGAGTGATATTTATATGCATTTTATGTAAATAGTCTGTTATACTGTTATAAATATCTCATTGATTTACAAGCTATCAGAATTTCATCTTACTTTTTGGCCATATAAATATCAGCATCTGCAACAAACTGCATATTTTTGCTCAGTTTTTTTCTTCCTCCTCCAATGTGAGCTCCATATTCTCACTGTATCATTTTATATAAGCCATAAAAGCCTGCTATATCTAATATGATGCTCAACACAAAGCACATGCAATTTTTATTTCTTGAGATTTTTAAAAAAATATTTTCTAAAGGATCGGTTTATGATTATTAAAGTACATAAATGGGAAGATGAACTGCATAAGGCACTGCATAAACAAGGATAAAGGCAGAATTACTCTTTGTCTATGAGCTATTATCATTTTCTGTTTCTGTAACAGAGTTCATCTTTTCAAGTTGTTTTGGTCTCTGGTGGCTCTCTGTCTTTTGTCATGATGAACTACGGAAATATCTCCTCTACGAATCAATGGTTTCAGGTTAGAAAAAATTAGAACCGTATCTCTGAAGTCTGACACTTAGATAATACTAGAGAACTTGTAAATATATTGTACTGCAAGCATTTTTGGTGATGATTGATTTTTGTTTACTCAGGCTGGCTATGACACAATAAACTCAACAAATTATTTTTCAATCCCTGTTACTGATGAAAATAAACTCTCCAACTCCAGCAATGTCAATGTGACGGGACGATGGGTATTCCGTGTTGATAGCGGGCCTAAGGGTAACTTCACTGTTTAATATAAACATCATAAATTGCCATGAAATATAACATGAAAGAAAAAGTATGCATTATAAAATTTCCTCCTTCAAATCTTGAAACACTCATAATGATACTATTGGGAATATTAGGAATATTCTACCCATATGGAGGTGTAGAGGATGAGAAAAACCCACAGTCGGATGATGGAAGTTCTCCACTGATCCCCTTGCGGCGACCATTTGTGTACTTTGGCCGTGTGTATGACAAAATATTTGTAAGAAGCATTCATTAATGACATTCATTAATATATATTCCACATAGATGATGTCTCTTAAATACAGATAATATATTTTGATCCTACAGGTGAATAATAATGGAGACCTGACCTTTGATGAGCCACTTTCCCAGGGGATTCCCAATTATTTTCCTGCATACTCGACTAAAGACATCATCGCTCCACTGTGGACAGACATTGACATTTCACAAAAAGGAACAATCTCTTACCGACAAGTAACAGATGGTCCTCTCTTGAATCGGGCTTCAAGAGACATAAACCAATATTATCCCAACTTGAACTTCTCTGCCTCGTGGGTTTTTATTGCTACATGGGATAAAGTACCGTACTTTGGAAATAGTGAATCAGTACGTTTTTCTTTCAGTTAGCATGCACTTTTATTGCATAGTATTTATATTGAACTGAACTTTATGGTATGTCCAGAATGATGCCTGTATTAATGAGGATTTCCTGGTCTCTTCCAGGAGTCAACTTTCCAAGTGGTTTTGGTGTCTGGAAGAAACTTGTCATTTACATTCATGCATTATGATCATATCACCTCCACCTATGCTGTAGAGGTAAAGCAGTGTGGGAAATGTGTTAATAGTTTATGGTCTGTAGCAGTGTGAAATGTATTCAGATTTAATGGAGTTTTTTTCTTTGTGTTTTCTTCATTAACAGTCCGGCTATGACACAAATTACTCTACTAATTTCCTTTCAATTCCTGTTTCTGACATCACAAACCTGTCATACACAAGCAATGTCAATGACATGGGTAGATGGGTATTTCGTGTCGACAATTCATCGGAAAGAAATGGTAAATATGTGTCTTAATGAAATGTGCCATTTACTTAAATTTGAGATGTATAATTTTGTAACTGTTGTCTCAACATGCATTTGTTTGTTTCTTTAAATAGTGTGTGTAAGAGAGTTTTAAGTCTTATAGGTAGATATATGTATGTAACATCTACATCTGTTTTGTTTTTCAGGATTTTGTGGCAGAACTAACCCTCAAGGTAGATTAATTTTACATTGACAATTTGGTTTATAGTTATAGTAAAAGTAGTTGATGCCTCTGTTTTTGGTGAAATCATTGTGCATTTAATATACGGTATCTATAGAAGAATGTACATTCAATCTGCATGTGTCCCCTCAGATTTTTGAGGCAGCTTAACTTTGAATGCAAATTCCAAAACAACAAATAATATTTTTACCTTTAATCACTTTTAATTATTAGTGATGGTGAAATATATCAGTGCTGAAAACTCATCACCATTTGGTGAGATTCACTGTTTTTAATCTTTTGTATTTAAATTATTAATTTAAAATATTCAACATAATATAAACTTTAATTAAAGTCAAATAGTTGAAAGAAAAAAAATCCCATCTTAAAACATTTTTTTTTTCTTAAATATATGTACTCCACAATTATTTGCACCCCTTCATTTAATACCTTGCACAACCTCCCTTTGCCAAGATAACACCTCTGGATCTTCTTCTATAATGCCTGATAAGGTTGGTGAACATATGGGAAGAGATATGAAACCACTCCTCCATAGAACCCTGTGAATATTGTGAATATTTTTTAATTCTTTGAAAGAGGAGAAATTGCAAAAAAAAACAAAAAACAAAAAAGAAAAAAGTCAGTTTTGCTCATATTTACCAAGGGTGCCAATATTTGTAAAGCAGACTGTATTTATCATTAACTTTATAAACTTTTATAATTTTTTAGATTTTTATTATTTACTGAAATATTTATATATGTTAAAATGTCAGCCGTATGTGAATATGCCTTTTGCTTGGCTGCTTGAATACAGCATCATAATCTCAGGAATTAATAACATTTGTTAATATTTAATGTGGAGTTAGGATAACTTTTTTTTTGCTTGAGTAATTACATAAAATGTATATACCGAATCAGGATTTAAATGTGGGTCCACTTCAAAAAATAAATTAGTGCATGACGCCGTCTGCTGCAACTCACAGTTCTTGAGTAATACAACATCGTCTTCTGTGTTTGCAGCCTCAGATAATCTTCCCAGTGCTCAGGTGTGTGGAAGACCCACATTTACCGCCAGCAGCAATATTATGTATGGTAGATGTGAAAGACATAAATACTTTGACATTAAGAAATGTGATTTTTGAATTGTTTGAGATTCTCTCATAGGAGGTCATCTTTGCTCGAACTTTGGTGGATGCTTAACCAAACAGATACCATCACCTATTACAAATTCACCTACTGGACGCTGGCCATGGCAGGCAAGCATTCTTCTGAATGGAAGTCACTTCTGTGCAGAGGGGAGGGTCTCTCGTCAACAAAGAGTGGGTGCTGACCGCTGCCCATTGTGTTGATAGGTAAACTCATTCAACTCAGCGCCCAGGAGGAAGCAAACTTTTATAGTGTGCTCGCAACCCAGATGGGCAAGGCAGCTTGCGAGTGGGCACCTCTGCTTGTAGACAGCCTTTCCCTTCTGCTGGCCTTTGAGTAGAGCTGGTTAGGTTCTAAAGTTTTGAGTTCTGTCCACGTTTGCAGAGCACGGACGAGACAGAGCAAAAGGTCTGAGGAGTCGCCATTCACGGAAGCGATTTAACTCGACGGTGCACAATGAGCACTGGGATATGAAGCCGAAGTACTGCTTCTATCAGAGGAGGAGATGGGCGATATCCTGCGGCAGAAGCGTGACGGTAGTGTTGTCTCAAATTTGCCATTATGGGCGGCCCAGCACAAGCCTAATTCTAGCAACTTGAATTTTCAACATGACCCGTCCACAGACCTGAGAGAATGCCCATTGTGCATGGCCCCCAGCTGTGGCAGGCATATTGCACCCCAGCATGTACACTTGTTCAAACTTGCCCATAGACACGAAGGGTTCCACCACGGGCTGAAGGATTGGCAACAGTAGGGGGTGACAGACACCCAGTGCATGCCGCTCTGCCACGCCAATCTCAGGACTTGGTCGTGAAGCCAGTGCTGAAGCAGCCTCATATAAAGCAATCAGAGCGGTGTTACTGCCCCAGGAGTCTCTGAAATAGTTTCAGTGGGGCCGCTGTCCTACCTTTGAACGAATTCAGGCAATTCAACACTGACTGGACACACTCCTCTGTAAGACGCGCTGTCTAGTTGACCGAGTCCAGCTCATAACGAGATAAGAGATCCTCTGCACAGGGGAGTGTTTGCTCTTGTCCCAGTTGACCTAAAGTCCCAACAGGCTGAGGTGACTGAGCACCATGTCCCTGTGTTCACACAACTGATCCCATGACTGGGACAGAATCAGCCAGTCATCGAGATAGTTAAGGATGCAAACACCGCGTTCTATGAGTCGAACAATGGCTGCCTCCGTGACCTTCGTGAAGACATGAGGCGACAGGCACAGCCCGAAGGGTAGGACTTTGTACTGATATGCTCGACCCTCGAACGCATAGTGCAGGAATGGGAAGAATCGAGACATGAAAGTCCTTAAGTTTGATTGCTGAGAACCAATCCTGGGGACGGATGCATTCGAATGGAGGCTTATGCAGGACCCG
This sequence comes from Megalobrama amblycephala, assembly GCF_018812025.1. Lineage (NCBI taxonomy): Eukaryota > Metazoa > Chordata > Actinopteri > Cypriniformes > Xenocyprididae > Megalobrama > Megalobrama amblycephala. Next base: position 2,302,260 of record NC_063063.1, on the reverse strand, counting down.
AGGTTCGCAGGTCCAAGACTGGCCGTAACCCACTGTCTTTTCTTGGGTACAATGAAGTAGGGGCTGTAGAACCTTGTCTTCATATCGGCTGGAGGGACCAGCTTGATTGCGCCCTTCTCCAGTAGGACGTCGATCTCTCCCCTTAAGACCGGAGCATCGCTGCACTGCACATAGGTGAACTGGATGCCCCTGAACTTGGGAGGGCACTGGGCAAAACTGAATTCGCGTAGCCAAGTCTGATTGTACAGATGAGCCAGTGAGACGAACTGGGAAGCACTAGCCAGACTCCCAGAAACCATGCAAGTGGGACCAAAGGGACCACAGATGTACACGGGGTGGGACAGCGAGGCGGAACACAGAGACCTGACTCAGGAGGCACTGAGGCAGCCCGAAGTGTGATTTGAGTGTGCGGTGAAACACTTACCTGGTTTCAAGGTTGGGCAGAGGGTGCGTGAGAAGGGCTGGTGGTGTCCTCGAGCCACAGACATGCCCGCTGGCGATAGTAGAGGGGCATGGGAGTGGAAAGGCATTTTTACAGTTTCGCAAACTCACAACCGTGCCCTCTTGTGAACCAAGAGATAAAGGAAACTGCTCTTTCTTTGAAAATGTAGGTACCATTGGACTCCGGGGGGCCAGTGGCAGAACAGAAACAAAATGAAACAAAAGATTCTCCACCTGGCCCTCCCACGAAGAAGGGAGTTCTGTGGTCACCATCTCCTAAAGAGCAGCTCCTTCCATCTCCAGGTCGCCCGTCTCAGGGACGCGTTCCCTTTTTACGTTTAAGGCCTTTGGCAGGGACCTGGACGGGCTAGGCACTCGCATTGTGACCAGCCGCCTGCTGCCTAGGTGGAAGCTGCTGCTTAGGCTGAGCAGGGGTGGAGGCGGTGCGCTGGATAGAAGCAAAGTTTGAATGCCAATGTCCATTGGCTCGTTTAGTTTACCAACTCAAAGTAGATTGGTCTCTCAAAGCGATCCCCAATTCGTCGGTCAGTTCCGACGTAACGCTGGGGTTGTATTGTCATGATGAACGTACTGAACTGAAGCAATCTTAGCAGCTTTTTACTTGATTATCCATACTTAATTTTGTTAGAAAAATTCATGTTAAAATATGAGTACCGAATATGATACATCAGGTTTTGAGGAACATTTATTTGTTCATCTCTCAGTCATCATTCAAATTGTATCACATTATATGTTTTAAAACTACAGAGCTTTGATCATGAAATTAAACATTTAAATATCTTAGAGTGTTGGTGATGTGAGCTCCATATTCTCACAATATCGTTCTATATAAGCCATAAAAGCCTGATATATCAAATATGATGCTCAACAACAACAAAAAAAATTCTTCATTTAAAAATATAAATAAATAAATAAATGTAATTGTTTTTGTTTTTTTAAAGGATGTTAGGCTTTATAGGGTTAAAACTCATCTTGACTACTTTCTTTGTCTATTTCTTTATCTTCCTCAGTTATTCCATCTTTTCTTTAACTGTGGTTTTGGGGCGTCAGACCCAGAAAGGCTTCAACCCCAATGAAGTGTCCAAAAATGTGAAACTAATCATCAAACATCCCAGTTACAACAGACGTACGAATAACAATGATATCGCTCTGCTCAAACTGAGATCTCCCATCACCTTCACTGACTACATCAGACCCGTGTGTCTAGCAGCTGATGGCAGTGTGTTTAACAACGGCACAGACAGCTGGATCACTGGATGGGGAAACATTAGTCGAAGAGGTGAGAATTCATTTCTGGTTCATTCAGTTACATTAAACTCAACATGAAACACCTTTCACAATACCATTCGAAAACAGAATAGAGTAAATAACTTCATGTCTTTCCTACAGTGTCCCTCCCATCACCTAATGTTCTACCAGGAAGTGGAGGTTCCTGTAATTGGTAACAGACAGTGCAGCTGTCTCTATGGAGTTGGAAAAATAACAGACAACATGATCTGTGCTGGTCTACTGGAGGGAGGCAAGGACTCATGTCAGGTACACAAACCCTGTTCAGTTCCCTTAAGCCACTTTTCCACCGTTGTTTCGAATGGTTATAAGAACGGTAAGGAATGGTTCCAGTTATATTTCCACTAAAGCTTGGTTCGGTACGGCACAATTACAAATCATTCTCGGCCTGGAATTCTCAGCATGGTTGGCTAAACCGTGTTGGTAGAATGCATGTAGTGATGTCACAATTCAGGATCGGTCACTTATTTGTTGCCTGAATGGTTTGGCCCAATGGTGGTAAAGTGGCTTTAGTGTCCTCAAACTTGTGTTTACAAATTAAACAATGAGTGCTTCAAATAAAATAACATGCTCCAATTCAGAGGCTGTATTCTGCAATGGTGGAACTGGGCATTGTTTAATGGGATGGTTTAACCACAAAAACATTCTGTATGAACTTAAATCAGTTTCATGCCACGATTAATTGAGAATTGATGTCATGGGCCAAAAAAGAATAAATAAAATAAAATTTATATAAAAAATATCTTGCAAAAAGAAGAATTTTTTTGCAAGGATAATACACAGCAATAATTGTCAAGATCAAGCTTAACAATCTTTTAAAATATACCTTTTTGGGAAAAAAAGTCCAAACAAATGAAACAGCCCTCTGCCATATATTTTAATGTTTTTGAAATGAAATTTAATCAAAAATAGAGTAAAACAAAGTATTAATTTCTTTAAATCAATCTTACTGACCCCAAACTCTTGAACAGCAGTGTATGTCTCTTTCTACAATGATTGCATTGATTTGTATTTTTCAGGGAGATTCAGGAGGTCCGATGGTGAGCAATCAGAGCTCGGTATGGGTCCAGTCCGGTATCGTTAGCTTTGGCTGTGCTCGACCTGAATATCCCGGTGTTTACACCAGAGTATCCCGCTATCAGGAATGGATCACCTCCTTCATGTGCAGCGATCCTCCAGGTTTTGTGCAGTTTACCTCTGCTGGAAACAATTCTGACAACAATTACACCTGTCCTGATCCTCCTCCTTCTTCTCTTCCTCCTTCCACAACAATAGTTAAAGAAACAAATATTCCATCTTCTGCAGCATCTGTTGTACAAATCTCTTTGATATCATTTTCTCTATTTTTTATAGCAATTTTTTTAATTTTTGTTTTTTATCATTTTTTAGGCAAGAAAGCATGCAGTGCTTGTAAAAAGTTCTTTTCCAGTGGTGGAAAGATTACTGAAAACATTTACTTAAGTAAAAATACCATTACATTCCAAAGAATGTAGTGTGAGTAGAGGAAAAAGTACCAAAAAAATACTTAAAAAGTAGCTTATTTCAAAAGTACTCATGAGTAGTGAGTACTGAGCTGTGGATTCTACCCCTTTAAAATAAATACTGTACACTACAATTTATAAATTTAGAAAACTAAATTTTACATACTGTAATTCCCATTATATTTTGTTTGTCAGAAAGATTAAAGAATATCTATCATCCATTTTTTTTAAATGTATCGAAACAACACAGAAAGACTATAGCCTATTGAGATGAGAAGATGAAAGTTATTCTCAGTTCACTTGACACCATAATCATTGTTTAATAAAAAAGATTTAAAATTAGGCGTAAGGCCACTGAGCCTGAGCATGCTATTTTTGCACAGAAAATATCAATGATAGGAACAGTGCAAATTCAAAAACCTTTAGAAACTCATACAAGAGTTCAGAATCACACACCCCAACCTCACACCAAATGTGTATATATATATATATATATATATATATATATATATATATATATATATATATATATATATATATATATACAGGGCCGGATTAACATAAGGGCTAGGTGGGGCTGAAGCCCCAGGGCCCGCGGGTAAAGGGGGCCCGTGATTGGCTGGAGGAAATGAGATTGACAAGTCATAGGTGGTTGATTTGTGTCTAATAAAATAACAAGAAAAATTGATTGGAAAACGTGCCTGACTGATAAATCACCGTCCAATCAAAATGACATCGGAAAACGCCTCTTTGCGTTATGCTATCGCATGTAGGCCTAGATGTAGACTAGAAAATGGGAAATTGGCCTTTTTTTGCTTGTTCAGCCTCGCTGGTGTTCAAAATTATTAAAAAAGTGATGCGCAAAAAAAAAAAAAAAAGGAAAAATAAGCTTGAAAGGGAGAAAAGGGATGCTAATCTTACAGCAAAAATTCCAAAACTAACTACTACGGTTCACATAAAACATCCGAGCCAGTGGAAGACCCCGCGTGCAGCGGCAGCTCACAATTATCTTCACCCACCGACACCGTCGCCGATCTGCGTGCTTTACACGTTGAAGAAGGTGAGATAGCAACTGCAGCAAGTCATTATTCTTATATATAACGAGTTAAGTCCTATTCGGATGGTAATTGTTTCTCATGGAAACGAAAGGTGTTTTCAACATTTTCAGGGACGAGTCGATTGATTTTATTGCCGTTTGAATGCAGAATGTCAGTGTTTTTCTCTCATCATCATCACCCATGTAAAAATCCCGAATTAACTTCCCTATGTTTTTTGTCGAACACCAATGTCCGTCGTTGTCTCCACTATCTGCCTTTGAAGCACATTCTATCAGTTGCAGTTCTGGTGCCTCCATCACAACTCGACCTCGACACATTCACATCACATGTTAACACAGCGGTAGAGTTACTCGCGGGACACTGCACTTATTCGCAATCAATAGTTCATTATTTGCATGTGGTTTAAAGCCCTGCCAGTTAAACATGTCATTCGTGTGCTGTTCTGAGATGCGCTTTTTCTGACCCCATACACCCGAAGCGTGCACACACACTTAAGCCTGTCAAACAGCACCTGACCACTGACTGGACTTCATCTTTCGCGTCTGATTGCGCTATAATATCCTACTGTCAAATACACAAAAGGTTTACATAAACACAGTTGGTTATGTCTGAAGTGAGTTGAGAAAATCGGACGCGTGCAGGTCTTAAAGTGACAGCATCCTAATAGATAGCATGCGGTTCCTTGTCCTTAAAGGGATAGTTCACCCAAAAATTAAAATCCTGTCATCGCATACTCACTTTCAAGTTGTTTTAAACCTGAATGAGTTTCTTTCTTCTGTTGAACACAAAATAAACTATTTTGAAGAATGTGGGTAACCTAACAGTTGCTGGTCCCCATTAATTTCCATAGTAGGAAAAAAAATATATAATGTGGAAATCACTGGGGACCATCAACTGTTTGGTTACCCACATTCTTCAAAATAGTTTATTTTGTGTTAATCAGAGGAAAGAATTATTGTGTCAGCAATATATGCAATACAATTTTAAAATATGTATTATGCACATTAAAAATATTAATCAGCTGTACTTTACTTCATGTAAATAGCATGGAATATTTAGTGTGCCTGTGCTTATATAAAATGATTTGATAAAATGAGATTTGTAAAAAATATAAAATAACAATAATAATAAAAAAAAATTCTTGTGGTCAAGACACTGTGGCATGGCAATCGGATGAAAGGGGGCCCTTGGTGTTGCTATAGCCCCAGGGCCCAATGTGTTCTTAATCCGGGCCTGTATATATATATATATATATATATATATATATATATATATATATATATATATATATTTGTGACGAGCAGGGCGGGCGAGAGCCGTGAGGGAACGGCGTGGCACCTGCGAGGCGTGCCGGCCTCGAGTCTCTCACGGAGGAGCTCCGGAAGCATAAAAGGAGGAGCGACATCAGTGAAGGACGAGAGAGGACCAGGCCTGGACTTTATGTTATGTTTTATTATGTTTGTGTGGCCGGCAGACGTCCGCGAGGGTCTGCCGGCATTACTTTCGTTTTGTTCTTTGTTTATTTTGAATTAAAGTTACGTTGAATGTTCGCCGGTTCCCGCCTCCTTCTTCCCACATCTACTAACCGTGTTACAATATTATTTAGCATATTAGAGGAAGACGCTGATATCTGAATTGACTCAATTCAGCAGCCATGATTAACAGCGGTCGGCGGTTGAAGTTTTGCAGAATTTGATTTGACGACAGTCACAAGACCAATTACTCGATCCAATTACGTTGATGGATAAAAATAAAATTAAAACAACATGTAACCAGTAACAACCACAAACGGAGGGAAAATAGTGGAGTAAAAGTAAGCTACCGATACATCACTTAAAATAATAATAATAATAATAATAATCCTTACATTTATATAGCGCTTTTCTGGGCACTCAAAGCGCTTTACATATTGAAGGGGGAAATCTCCTCAACCACCACCAATGTGCAGCATCCACCTGGATGATGCGACGGCAGCCATATTGCGCCAGTACGCCCACCACACACCAGCTTATTGGTAGAGAGGAGACAGAGTGATGAAGCCAATCAGTGTATAGGGATGATTAGGAGGCCATGATGGACAGAGGCCAATGGGCAAGTTTGGCCAGGATGTCGGGGTTACACCCCTACTCTTTTCGAAGGACATCCTGGGATTTTTAATGACCACAGAGAGTCAGGACCTCGGTTTAACGTCTCATCCGGAGGACGGTGCTTTTTGTCAGTATAGGTCCCCATCACTATACTGGGGTGTTAGGACCCACACAGACCACAGGGTGAGCACCCCCTGCTGGCCTCTCTAACACCTCTTCCAGCAGCAACCTAGTTTTCCCAGGAGGTCTCCCATTCAGGTACTAACCAGGCTCAGCCCTGCTTAGCTTCAGTGGGCAACCAGTCTTGGGCTACAGGGTGATATGGCTGCTGGCAAATGTTCTCAAGTAAAAGTAAAAGTACACAAATTTTTAAACTACTCAAAAAAGTACGATATCTGAGTATTTGTAATTTGTTACTTTACACCCCTGTTCTTTTTATTTTTCCATTCATCAAAGAAAGGCTGCTGAAAATGTATCTTTAGGATCACAGGAATGAATAACATTTTGAAATATATTACAACTGAAAGCAGTTTTTTTAAATTGTAATAAGATTTCACAATAGCCTATTACTGTCTTACTATTCTGTTTTAATCAAATAAATGCAGCCTTGGTGAGCAGGAGAGACTTCTTTCAAAAACATGTTAAAATCATATCAACCCCAGACATCTGAACGGTAGTGTATGTACAAAAATAGACAACAAATCAATGCTAACA